>NC_091952.1:9921299-10168799 GCF_031021105.1 Erythrolamprus reginae
TCTCTCTTTCTCTCTCTCTCTTTCTATTTCCTTTCTTTCCATCCCTCTCTTTCTTTCTTTCTTTCTCCCCCTTTCTCTTTCTTTCTCTTTTCCTCTTTCCCCTCTCTCTTTCTCTCTCTCTTTTTCTCTCTCTTTCTAATTTTTTCTCTCTTCCACCCTCTCTCCCCCCTCTCTCTATTTTTCTGTCTCTTTCCCCCTCCTCTCTCTCTCTTTCTATGTTTTCTCTTTCCCCCTCTCTCTACCTCTCTCTCTTTCTATTTCTCTTTCTTTCCATCCTTCTCTCTCCCCTCTCTCTTTCTTTCTCTTTTCCTCTTTCCCCTCTCTCTTTTTCTCTCTCTTTTTCTCTCTCTTTCTAATTTTTCTCTCTTCCACCCTCTCTCCCCCCTCTCTCTATTTTTCTGTCTCTTTCCCCCTCCTCTCTCTCTCTCTTTCTATGTTTTCTCTTTCCCCCTCTCTCTACCTCTCTCTCTCTCTATTTCTCTTTCTTTCCATCCCTCTCTCCCCCTCTCTCTTTCTTTCTCTTTTTCTCTTTCCTCTCTCTTTCTACCTCTCTTTCTCTCTCTCTTTCTAATTTTTCTCTCTTCCCCCTCTCCCCCTCCCCTTCTTTCTCTCTCTCTATTTTTCTGTCTCTTTCCCCCTCCTCTCTCTCTCTTTCTATTTTTTCTCTTTCTCTTTCTTTCCATCCCTCTCTCTCTCCCTCTCTCTCTTTCTTTCTCTTTTTCTCTTTCCTCTCTCTCTTTCTATCTCTCTTTCTCTCTCTCTAATTTTTCTCTCTCCCCCTCTCCCCCTCTCTTTCTCTCTCTCTCTCTATTTTTCTGTCTCTTTCCCCCTCCTCTCTCTCTCTTTCTATTTTTCACTCTTTCCCCCTCTCTTTCTCTTTCTCCCTTCCCCCCTCTCTCTTTCTCTCTCTCTCTTCCCCCCCCTCTCTGGCTTCTCCTCTCTCTTCCTTCTCCCCTCCTCCACTTGGGAGATGCATTATGAACATCCCCTGTCCCCACCCCTTCATCCCTTCTCGTCCTTCGTCTTGTCAAGTCCAGTTGGCTGATGACTGCCGGTTTCCCAGGCAAATCACACCAATTTCAGAGCTGATGTTGAAGGTCCTTCTTGGCACACCGGGGGGGGGGAGTGTCCCCCTAGACGTTCTCTCACCTCCCACCCTACCCCACACGCCGTAGACAGCAGGGATCAGGAGCTGCTGGCCTCTTTGTCTTGGAGGATTTATTTCTTTTGCGTAGGTTTGGAGGCTCCAAAGTTTGCAGAGGCTTCAATTTTGCAAGAGCCTCGGGAGGGTGGGGCGCAACATGCGCTGAGAGGAATGAGGCACATCGTCTTAATCTATATCATTAAACGACATTTGCATTTTATTTTATGTTGTTTCCTTTCTGGGAATGGACTTTCCCATGAATTTTGGTTTAAGATTTATCATGTTTTGCTTAGGCACTTCGCAAACAAGGCAGGCTGGTGCATTTTGCAGATAAATACATGCACAAGTATGAATGTGTACACACACACACACACACACACACAATGTGTAACATATTTTTGCTGATAATGAAAAGGAAGGGAGACTCGTATAGATCTATTTCAAGCTCTTTTGCTCTCATCAGCTAGCCATACCCTTACTGGGATTTGAACCTGGGATTTGCCTGTAACCTCTAGACCGCATGTTCTCCTCCTCTCAGCTTGTACCCCCAGGGAAGAGTTATATGTTTTTTTCCTGTCAAATCACCCTGGTACAGCCAAATATGGGAGGGAGAATACTGCTTCCTTTTTGCCTCTCGGCCTTTCCAGGGGCCATATTCAACAGAATATGTGTGTGTGTGTGTGTGTGTGCGTGCTTGTATGTATGTATATATATTCAAGGTAGCATGAAGCTAACAACTTCAGTCTGATGATGGTGAATGTGATTTCACCAAAACGCCGCATAGACACTCAAAATATTACATGGGGTAAAACCCGAACTCAGAACAATCTACATACATATACCCGTGAAATCCTACGAAAACATATATATATACATACATACATATATATATATATATATATTTGTTTTCGTAGATTTTCACGGGTACAGGTATGATGGTCTAGGCATATTTGGGTTTCTTCCCGTGTAGGATTCAGAAATTTCTGGCGACGTTTCGACGAGGTCCCACTCGTCATCTTCAGGCTGGTGCTTCTGTCCTTGTTTTAATCACCTGAAGATGACGAGTGGGACCTCGTCAAAACATCGCCAGAAATTTCTGAATCCTACAAGGGAAGAAACCCGAATATGCCTAGATATCACATGTTTTTTGCTAAAATTTTAAAATTAAGGGAGACTAGGATGGCACCATTTTGGCCTTGTTCTGGCCTCATCAGCTAGCCACACCCTTACTGGGATTTGATCCGGCAGCTTCTGCCTTGTAAGGCAGAGAATTAACCTCTAGGCCACCAGACCTGATCCCTTCAGCTCTGTACCAGGGAGGGGCTGTATGTTTTTTATGTCGTATCACCCTGGTATATTGAGGGAATGTCACAGCTCCTTTTTGCCTCTAAGCCCAACCCAGTATGTATATATGTAGTTGTCGGCTATGAATAAATTAACTGCCTTGAAATGGCCCTGGGTTGGGCCTAGAGGCAAAAAGGAGCTGTGACGTTCCTTCAATATACCAGGGTGATCCGACATAAAAAACATATGTATGTATATATACACAATGTGTACAAGCTGAGAGGAGGAGAGCCTGTGGTCTAGAGGTTACAAGACAGACTCTGCAAGTTCAAATCCCAATAACGGTATGGCTAGCTGATGGGAGTATAATAAGCTCGAAATAGATCTACACTAGTCTCTCTTCCTTTTCACGATCAGCAAAAATCAATCTCTCTCTCTCTCCATCATCATCATCATCTCTCTCTCCCCCTCCCTTCCTTTCTCCCTGTTTCTCAACACACACAAAGTCAAGATCTGTAATACCACTATACAGTGTCCACTACCAAATTATGCTGTGATATAGTCAACAACATCAGTGATTGATTGATTGCACGTACAAACTAGATTATGCACAAACACGCGCCGGTTGAAAGCAAAAACACCCACCCTTTCATAGACCCCTCCTGGCATTGCTGGCTTCCGTAGAGGCAATGCCCCCTGCGCACAGGATCTGACAAAACCTTCTTCTCCCTCTCTGAGCAGGCCTAGCAGACACCGGAGTCCGTGGGGGCTTTTGTGGACACCCACCTTTGTGCTCCAGAATACACTAACCCAGCTCTTTATTTAGATCTTGCAAAGATTCCGAGGCACCTGTTTATTCATTTATATGTTTGATTGGTTATTTATTTATTTTAAAGTGCTTGAGTACACAAGTGATGGTGCTGTGGTCATTGACATGTTTATCCTTCCTTCCTTCCCTCCCTCCCTCCTTCCTTCCTCCCTTTTCCCTTCTCTCCCTTCCCTTCCTTTCTCTTCCTTCTCTTCATTTTCCTCTTCTTTTCCCCTTTCCTACCTCCCTTCTTTTTTCCTTCCTTCCTCCCTCCCTCCCCCCTTCCCTCCCTTCTTTTTTCCTTCCTTCCTTCCTCCCTCCCTCCTTCCCTCCCTTCTTTTTTCCTTCCTTCCTTCCTCCCCCCCTCCCTCCTTCCCTTCCTTTTCCTCTTATTTTTCCCTTTCTTTCCTCCCTACTTTTTCCTTCCCCCCTCCTTCCCTCCCTCCTTCCCTCCCTCCCTTCCCTTTTTCTTTCCTCCCTCCCTCCCTTCTTTCCTTCTTTCCTTCTTTCCTTCTTTCCTTCTTTCCTTCTTTCCTTCTTTCCTTCCTTCCTTCCTTCCTTCCACCTTCCTTTGTCTTTCTTTCTTCCCTCCCTCCCTCCTCTCCCAGCCATAATTTGGCCCTTACGATGTGAACAATAATCCATCGATCTATTTGTTTTCCCCCTTTCTCAACACTGATGCTTTTTCTCCATGAATTCTGGGGGATAGCTACTCAATTTTTGAAAAAGAAACCAAATTCCATCCCCCATAAATGTTGTCCTAACGCCGTCTGCCCCTCTAGCTTCGGTTGGAGGTTCAGGCAGGAAGGTGTAATTTTGCAAGCACTTTCTTCAAGAGCTGGGCCTGAAGGATTCTTAACAACATGAGGAAATGAAAAGAAACACCTTCACAAAAGAAGGGAATGTTAATAGCAGACCGTCCAAAGCGCAGGGTGGGTGTTGGAGGGGGGCTCTTCTGTCCTTCACAATAAAGAGAGAAGGCCAGGAGTTGAATAGAGGGGGCCCACGTTTTAATCTGGACAAAACCAAAATGTTAATGAGCTCTGAAGTCCTGCCTGGTCAAAAAACGATGGGCAGAAACTGGACTCTATAGCTGGCTTCGGCTCCCCCCTTCCCTCCAGCCTTCAAAGTGGGAAAGCCTCCCCTCTCCTCTTTAACTTTATTTCATTAATTAGCTCTTTAAGAGAGAAAGAACGAAGGAGAGGAGAAAGAGGAAAGAAGAAAGAAAGAAAAAAAGAAAGAAGGAATGAAGGAAAGAAAGAAAGAAAGAGAAAGAAAGAAGGAAAGAAAGAAGGAAAGAAAGAAGGAAAGAAAGAAAAAAGGAGAAAGAAAGAAAGAAAGAAAGAAAAAGAAAGGAAGGAAGGAAGGAAGGAAGGGGAGGAAGAGGAGGAAAAAAGAAAAAGAAAGAAAGGAAGGAAGGAAGGGAGGGAGGAAGAGGAAGAAGAAAGAAAGAAAGAAAGAAAGAAAGAAAGAAAGAAAGAAAGAAAGAGAGTCCAAGGGAGTTCTGAGCAGCTTGCATACACTTAAAAAGTAGTATGTTGCAAATATTTTTTTTTCCGCTCTCCCTGTCTTCAGATGGTGAGTGAAAGATGACAACTCAAGGGTATGTCGGTTTTGGAACTATTTCTGTTTTTTCATAAACAGGAAAATGACCTTTAGGGTTTGTCTCTGCTTGTGCCTCCCCCTCTCACTCTCTCTCTCTCTCTCTCTCTCTTCTCTCTCTCTCTCTCTCTCTCTCTCTTTTCTCTCTCTGTTTTTCTCTGGCTTAATCTTCTTGTTTCTTTTCCTAAGAATAACACCTCGACCTTGGCAAACATTCCCCGATTTTGCAGTTTTAATTCTCTGTGGTTGGAGAAGGGTATGTTTTTGATACGTAGCAGGAACGAACAAATCCTTTTGCCATTCCCAAAAGCGCAGACCATTGATCTGCATTTTATTTTTTATTTATATTTTTCAGTGTGGCTTTTTTTAACCTTGCTGGTTTAGTTATCCTTGGTAAGCTCAGAAAGTTTGGGCTTTCCAACACAGTCTGAACAGAAAAGTTGGATCGAAAATAACATCATCAATGAGCAGTGTTGCATTCAGTGGGCCAAATTCAGAAATGTGTGTCTTTTTCAACCCCATTCTTTGTGTTTGCATTAAGGGGTGGCTCACAAGAATAATGATTTCAGGAAGGTTTTTAATAGTTGAATAATATGGATATTTTTTTTAATGTACTTCCCTAAGCTGCCATGATGGGAGAATGCTGCCAAATAACAACATGATTTTGCAAAATTGTTGAAGGTAGAAACAGTCCAGCATTCCTGTTCTCTATCCTGCAAGGAATCCAAAGGATATTTGAATTCTTGCTTAACGTAAGTTGTTTTTATTTTGATGATTTGGGGAACTGGGGCGCCTCGCTTTGGCTCCGCTTTCCAAGGTTACAAGATCTGCTTGAGGAGCGGACAGAATGGGGAGAGGAAAAAAAACCAGGAACAAACTGCAGTTAGCCCCAGGAATAAAAATAAAATAAAACGACTGGCTTATGCTCAAAACAAGAAGGACAGCTTCAAAACCATTCACTCCTTTGAACATTGGACTTCTTTGTAGCTGGGGTTTTACCTTCATTTTAGAGAGCAGAACTGTTTGACGGATGTGGGCATCAACTCATTGTGTTTTAAAATTTTAAATTTTATAATAAGCACTGGCAGTTTAGATGGTGAACTCCCACTTAATATTCAAAATACAAATAGCTTAAAAAAAACCTTTTCCCCACCCCCAAACCCTCAATTCATTTTTATATTTTATTTTATTTTTTTCCTGGAATTTGCAACGGCGCTAGGAATGTCCTGTATGCATAGATTTCAACCCCCCCCTTTTTTTTTTTGCTGGAGATAAAAAGGATTTATAAATTTACGCATACTGGGTGTGTTGGAGGCAGGAGACAGGGTTTTCTTTTTTTAAAAAAAGTGCCTATTGTGATTATGGGATGGCAGGCCTCATTGTTAATATGCATTCAGTTCCAGTCATTGGAGTGACATTTATTTCTGATATGAGAGATGATGGGTGCAAAGATGGGATGATGATGATGATGAAGGAGGAGGAAGGGGAGAAGAAGGGGAAATATTCCATTCTAGGAATGTAAATATATACATTGCTCCAAAAAAATAAAAACAAAGGGGACACTCAAATAACACATCCTAGATCTGAATGAATGAAATATTCTCATTGAATACTTTGTTCTGTACAGAGTTGAAGGTGTTGACTCCCATGTGAAATTGACTGTCAATCAGTGTTGCTTCCTAAGTGGACAGTTTGATTTCACAGAAGTTTGATTTACTTGGAGTTATAATGTGTTGTTTAAGTGTTCCATTTATTATTATTATTTTGAGCAGTGTATATAAAAAGCATCTTATATATAAAGAAACCCTTAGTTTCTTTACCAGAACCCATCAATCAAGAGAAATGCAAAGGGATTTAAATTTAGAAGGAGAAAATTATAAGGCCAGAAATGGATTTCTTGAATTCCAGGTTTCTGGTATAAAATCTGTTTTCTTTCAGCAATTATTTAAAACAAGGAGGACTCCCTTATAAAAGCAAAGGGAAGTGAGAAATTGACCAGAGCTTTCTTTTTTTACAAGATCTCATACTGTTTATGATGGTTTTTGTCTCCTTAGATGCAACATATGTACAGTGATACCTTGTCCTACAAACTTAATTGGTTCCGGGACGAGGTTCGTAAGGTGAAAAGTTTGTAAGACGAAACAATGTTTCCCATAGGAATCGATGGAAAAGTGATTAATGCTTGCAAGCCTAAAACCCATCCCTTTCGCCAGCCAAAGCGCCTGTTTTTGTGCTGCTGGGATTCCCCTAAGGCTCCCCTCCATGGGAAACCCCACCTCTGGACTTCCGTGTTTTTGCGATGCTGCAGAGGAATCCCAGCAGGGGAATCCTAGCAACGCAAAAACGGGTGCTTCGCTGGCAACGGAAGTACGGAGGTGGGGTTTCCCAGCGAGGGGAGCCTCAGCGAAATCACAGCATCGCAAAAACACGGAAGTCTGGAAGTGGGGTTTCCCATGGAGGGGAGCCTCAGGGGAATCCCAGCAGCGGAAAAACGGGTGCTTCACTGGCAATGAAAGTCCAGAGGTGGGGTTTCCCAGCGAGGGGAGCCTTCGCCTGGCAATGGAAGTCCAGAGGCGGGGCATCCCAGCGGCGGCAGCGGGTTCATAAGCTGAAAATAGTTTGGAAGAAGAGGCAAAAATATCTTAAACCCCGGGTTCGTATCTCAAAAGGTTCGTATGATGAGAGGTTCATAAGACGAGGTATCACTGTACCTGTGTTTTTTGTTTTTTGTTGCCTAAATGTAGAACCTTCCTTTTTTTCACTACAGAAACATTTTTCCATGTCTCTTTTACAGCTGAAGAAACTAGGGAGGGTTTCTTCTCAGCTTCTTCGCTGGTCCATTATGCAGCTGAAGGCTATGCTATTAAGATATTCATGAACTGGGAGAGCCATGTTAACAAGGTCAGCCAATGAACAGGCATAGCAACTGAGTCAACCAATAGGAGCTAAATACTTCTGAGTCTGTACAGAGAATCAAAACTGAATATATATGCTTAAGGCTGGGCGTGGTTTAGCCCACTCTGTACTCTACCACTCTGAACTCTGCTGAAATGAAACTAACTGTTCTCTGCTGTTTGCAACTGCTTGAAGAACTCTGCTAATGCTATTATAAATTCATCCGTTGCTCTATTATTGAAGAAGTTTATGACTCCAGCTGAATCAGTCATCTCTGTGTGCTTCTGGTTTTGATTTTTATGCAACAAACTTTAATACAGTGGTACCTCTACTTACAAACTTAATTCATTCCATGACCAGGTTCTTAAGTAGAAATTTTTGAAAGAAGAAGCAATTTTTCCCATAGGAATCAAGGTAAAAGCAAATAATGTGTGCCCTTTTTTCTCCCGGGAGATTCCTAGAGAGGCCCCACAAAGGCTTCTCCCCACCTTTTCAGGCCCCATTTTCTCTTAGGAGATTCCTAGAGAGGCCCCACAGAGGCTTCTCCCCACCTTTTCCGACCCTGTTTCCTCCCAGGAGATTCCTAGAGAGGCCCCACAGAGGCTTCTCCCCACCTTTTCAGGCCCCATTTTCTCTTAGGAGATTCCTAGAGAGGCCCCACAGAGGCTTCTCCCCACTTTTTCCGACCCTGTTTCCTCCCAGGAGATTCCTAGAGAGGCCCCACAGAGGCTTCTCCCCACCTTTTCCGGCCCCATTTTCTCTTAGGAGATTCCTAGAGAGGCCCCACAGAGGCTTCTCCCCACCTTTTCCGGCCCCATTTTCTCTTAGGAGATTCCTAGAGAGGCCCCACGGAGGCTTCTCCCTGCCTTTTCCGACCCTGTTTCCTCCCAGGAGATTCTTAGAGAGGCCCCACAGAGGCTTCTCCCTGCCTTTTCTGGTTACAGTTTCGGAGACTCGGGTTTGTAAGTGGAAAATGGTTCTTTGAGAAGAGGCAAAAAAAATCTTGAACACCCGGTTCTTATCTAGAAAAGTTCGTAAGTAGAGGCATTCTTAGGTAGAAATACCACTGTATATGCTGTCTCTTATTAGGCCTTAGCAGGTCAAGGTTTATTTCACTTTATTTCTCTTACCTGTGTAGCTTTGCCTAGTCTCCCAAGGTCTCCCCTACATGCCATCACACCTCCTTCCCTGATTAAATAAATCAACAAATAAATCAACAATAAATCTGTGACCCCCTCCTTTTGGTACGCAAACTGAAAAAAGTTTGCTATCACTGGTATAGGATTTAAACCCAATTAGAAACCAGTTTATAAAAAGTCCTTGGGTAAACCAACAGGTATGACAGACTTTTAAATACTTCCGCGCAGCCTCGGAAGACGAAAGACTAGAATAATTTCGAATTGACTCCAACTTCAGCCTGTTTTGTTCATGGCCTGAAGTAAAATGAAAAATAAATGTCACCAAAGGATGTTTCTCCCTCTCTGAGGAATTTCCTTGATCTCTCTCAGAAGTTGTCCTTCCTTTTTGTAAGATCATTTTTTTCTTATTTTTTTTTTACTTCCTTTCCTAAAAAAAAGTTTCAGTGATTTTTAGTGGAAGTGATCTGGTGAGTATTTCACATCTAAGGGATGTCTTCGGATGTTGAAGCTGTGATGTAAATAAGATAAAATAAAACCAAAAGAATCAGAAGGAATGTTCTGCTTGTACCCAAGAAGCAGAAGAAAGAAAGAAAGAAAAAGAAAAAAGAAAGAAAGAGGGAGGGAGGCAGGGATGGAAAGAAAGGCATAAGAGAAAGAAAGAAAGAAAGAAAGAAAGAGGGAGGGAAAGAAAGGCATAAGAGAGAAAGAAAGAAAGAAAGAAAGAATGAAGAAAGAAAGGAAGAAAGAAAGAAAGAAGAAGAAAGAAAGAAAGAAGAAAGGAAGAAAGAAAGAAAGAAAGGAAGGAAGAAAGGAAAAAAGGAAGAGGAAGGGAGGGAAAGAAAGGCATAAGAGAAAGAAAGAAAGAAAGAAAGAAAGAGAGAAAGAGGGAGGGAAAGAAAGCCATAAGAGAGAAAGAAAGAAAGAAAGAAAGAAAGAAGGAAGAAAGGAAGAAAGAAAGAAAGAGGGAGGGAAAGAAAGAAAGAAAGGCATAAGAGAGAAGGAAAGGAAGAAGAAAGGAAGAAACAAAGAAACAAAGAAAGAAAGAAACAAAGAAAATGAAAGAAAGAAAGAAAGAAAGAAAGAAAGAAAGAAAGAAAGAGAAAGAGAGCATCTTTTAAGAGCCCCAGTAAGTAACCTTAGCAGTAACCCTACAGTTGTTTACCTCGGAGTATTGGACTAGAAACTAGGAGACTGTGAGTTCTAGTTGCACCTTTAACATAAAAGCCAGCTGGGTGACTTTGGACCAATCACTGGGAGATTGGGAATTCTAGTCCTGCCATAGACATGAAAGCCAGGTGGATGACTTTGGGGCAATCACCAGGAGACCGTGAGTTTTAGTCCTGCCTTAGTCATGAAAGCAAAGTGGATGTCTTTGGGCCCATTGCTGTCTCTGAGCTCTAGGAAGGGGGCTGTGGCAGGCCACTTTAAACATCTTCCCAAGAAAATCTCATCTTAATTCTCCATGTCACCCCTCGGAGTCCAGACTGACACCACCCCCAAAGTTTTTCTTGAATTAGATGGGATTTCATTCTTAATAGAGCTGGCAGAAAGAGGTGTAGGCCATTGGCATGACCTGATGCAATTATATCTCAATTAGTGAATTTTCCTCTAGGCTCAATTGTTTTACCACTCCGGGAAAATATATGCACTCCCTGCCTCCCCCCTGAAGACAGGAGGTTGGTCGCACGGGAAAAACAACAGAAGCAATAATGACAGATATCGGATGTAGCAGCTCTGATGGCTCAACCCCCACCTCAACTGCCCAGGCCAGCTGACCTCACGGCTGGGTTTCCCAGATTAAAAGTCCATCCCAGCAGGAGCACCGCATCTCCCTTCCTTCAGCAGGGCTTCCGGTGGGCACGGATTAGCCCTCCCCCCAAAGTTCCCAGGTAAACAGAGAAGCCCCCCCCCCTGATTGTGTAAATCGGACAAGGATGGGAGACAAATGGGACACCCCCTCTGGGCGTTTTATCATTCACAGAACTGCAAGGATGGTGGAAAAGCAAAGAAGGAAACCTCTCAAATCTCATGTATAGGATGTCCTTGACTTATGACCACAGTTGAGCCCGATTTCTGTTGCTAAGGAGTCGGGTTGTTGAGTTTTTGTCCCATTTTATCACCCTTCTTGCCACAGTGGTTAAGTGAATGACTTTTTTTGTTAGGTTGGTAACACGGTTGTTAAGTGAATCTGGCTTCTCTGTTGACTTGATTAGTCAGGATGGAATATAATGTAATGTAATGTAATGTAATGTAATGTAATGTAATGTAATGTAATGTAATGTAATGTAATGTAATATAATGTAATAAATATAATACAATATAATACAATACAATACAATACAATATAATATAATATAATATAATATAATATGTGTTGGTTATGACCTATAAAGCCCTTCATGGCATCGGACCAGAATATCTCCGGGACCCTCTTCTACCACACGAATCCCAGCGACCAGTTAGGTCCCACAGAGTTGGCCTTCTCCGGGTTCCATCGACTAAACAATGCCGTTTGGCGGGACCCAGGGGAAGAGCCTTCTCTGTGGTGGCCCCGACCCTCTGGAAGCAACTCCCCCCGGATATCAGAGTTGCCCCCACCCTCCTTGCCTTTCGTAAGCTTCTTAAAACCCACCTCTGTCGTCAGGCATGGGGAAATTGAGATATTCCCTTCCCCCTAGGCTTATAAAATTTATGCATGGGATGTCTGTATGTATGATCGGTTTTTTAAATTGGGGTTTTTAAAATTACTTTTAATATTAGATTTGTTTATATTGTCTTTTTACTGTTGTTAGCCTCCCTGAGTCTGCGTAGAGGGGCGGCATACAAATCTAATAAATAAATAGATAGATATATAATATGATATGATATGATATGATATGATATAATATAATATAATATAATATAATATAATATAATATAATATAATATAATATAATATAATATAATATAATATAATATAATATAATATAATATAATATAATATAATATAATATAATATAATATAATATAATATAATATAATATAATATAATATAATATAATATAATATAATATAATATAATATAATATAATATATACTTGTTGCTTGTATCCTAAGATTTTTATTAATATTGATTGTTTCTTCATTTCTTATTTGACCCCTATGACAATAATTAAGTGTTTATACCACATGATTCTTGACAAATGTATCTTTCTCTTTTATGTACGCTGAGAGCATACGCACCAAGACAAATTCCTTGTGTGTCCAATCACACTTGGCCAATAAAATTCCATTCCATTCCATTCTATTCTATATAATCCAAGGTGGGGGTGGGGGGTGGGGTTGGCCCAGCTTTGCAGTAGAAACAAATAGAAAAAAGAGCAGATAACTGTGACTGAGTGCCTTGTCAGAGCCTTGCAGAAATTTAGCCAAGGCAGTGCAGAATTAAGGATTTTTCCAGTTGGAGAGCTTGCAATTTTCCCATCGGGAATGTATCAGCCTCCTCCTGCTGCAGACATCCGGGACTCAGTACAAGAATTCAAGGCAGGCGCCGAGAATTTTAACCGAACTCAATTGTGCCTCGCGACGACGGCTTGTTGCAAAACACTTACAGCCTGACAAAATGTCACAGCTCTTAAAATACCAGATGAGCTCCAACAATAGAATTGTTTTTGGGGGCGAAGAAACCGAAGAGTTGATGCCACAGAAAATTAGGCAGTGCTTCCGAAATTAGCAGTGTGTGTTCACCCACCGCTCATTATCCTTTGCAGAAATTTGGTTTCCCCCTCCGGGCAATGCAGGGATGATAATAACTCTAATTTCACCGTTCTTCAACCCTGCCTGATGGCAATCCAAGTGTGGGTGAAGACGTAAGCACATCAGCGCCCTCCCCTCCCACCAACTCTTACAATGTCATCCGAGCGATTGACAGCAGCAGACAAAACAGAACACTTCTAATATTTTCTGTATTGTTTTCCAGGCTCCAAACAGAAAAGATTTGCAGGACGGTGTTGTGGCTGCTTCCAGGCCTGCTCCTCTGGCTGCTGATTTTGACGCAGCGGAGCCAGGGCCGTCCGATCACAGAAGACCTGTCTGGCTGGATGAGGAGTCAGACAGTGAACCAGAAGGAGAAAGGGATGAGGAAGGGGTCAGAGAGACAGAGAGGGCAGCAGAGCCAGTCAGATCTCCAGCCAGAGTCTCATCTGAATCAGAAGGGGAGGACATGATGAATGATCCTATTCTAAATGTCCACGTCTGGAGAATGCAGGAAAATTTCTCTGTCTTTTGTTACTGAGATATAGAAATAATATATATTCTTGCCTGTTGTCCGTGTCTTCTCATTTTTTTCCTGCCTTTTGTCTTGTTCTAACATTCAACTGGAGTTTCTCCCCCATGTTTTATTTGTTTTATTTACATTGCATTCAATTTTCATCAAACAGCACGTGGGCTGGGTACAGTTATGTTTAAATAGTCATGATACATATCTTTGTTGTGATATTCATCACCATAATAATAACGTAACACAGTAATATAATAATAATAATACTTAACATCATCATCTTTAACATCTCTCCACTTAAATATTTCCTCTTTTTATGTCTCTTCCTTTCTAACTTCTGTATCTATTGTCTAGCCAGGGTTTCTCCACCCAGTTTAAAGTTCAATCTCTTGTTCTCACACCCACTAGTTCATCACGTTGACCAGTCTCCTTCTGCCAGCATCTCCATTAATTTCATCCGCTTCCGTGCAGGTGCTGAACAAAGGATGTCCTTGAGAATCAAGAAGGAATTTGTTACGGCTACATCTCTATATCCCTCCCAAATTCCCACAGCACAAATACAGTCTAGTGCAGCGATGGTGAAAGAGCATGTGTGTGTGTGCTATTACGCATGTGTGAGTGCCCACATTCATAATTCAATGCCTAGGGAATGCGAAAACAGCCCCCCCCCCGCAGGACCTCTGGAGACTGGAAACGGCCTGTTTCCCAACTTCTGGTGGGCCCAGTATGTTCATGTTTTGCCCTCCCTGTTCTGCCGGGCTCTCTGGTAGGAGCCTCCCGAAAATTCAAGGGTACAAATTTCAGACACACACATGTTTGAAAATTCAAAACAATGTTCTTTATCGCAAAATTCAAAATAAACTAAGCACTCTTTTTGTATTGCAAAGAGCACTCGTCCCAAAACAACTGGGTAGTCTGTACAATTTCCCTTAAGCAGTCATTAAGTACTTAGCTAGCAGCTGTGAAGAAACTTCACACCCCTTCTTCTTCCAACGAAGTGACACACACATACACGTTGCTCTGCTTTGGTTTCAAAGGCGTGAAAATTCATTTAACCTAAACCCTCTTTTGGGATAGCAAAGAGCACTTGTCTCCAAACAAACTGGTAATTGGTACAAGTCCCTTATCAGTTCTGAGATACCTAGCTCGCAGCTGTGAGGCAATTCACAATCCTTCTTCTTTCACAAAGTGAAACACACTTTGCTCTGCTTTAGTTTCAAAGCGGGGAAAAATCAGCACACCAAGGTCGAAGTCAGCAAGGCAGGAACAAAACACAATGATCAGATAATCCTCCACATGCTGCTCTTTATAGCAGCCTCACTAATTACCACAGCCACACCCAACCACAGGTGGCCTCATTTTCTTTGATAATAATCTCTCAGTTGTTGCTGTCTATGCATCGCTCTCTGCATGCGTGGCTGTATCATTAACTCTTGTTCCGAACCCAAGGAGGAGAGAGATACTTGATCTCCTTCTGAACTGTCTGCCACACTCTCCTCCTCCCTGTCACTCATGTCTTCTTGGTCAGAGGAGCCTTCAGCATCAGATTCCACCGGGAGCAAAACAGGCATGCGGCATGTGGATGTCTCCCCCACATCCACAGTCCTTGGGAGAGGAGCTGTCTGTATGTCTGTCTGTCTGTCTGTCTGTCTGTCTGTCTGTCTGTCTGTCTGTCTGTCTGTCTGTCTCTCTCTCTCTCTCTCTCTCTCTCTCTATCTATCTATCTATCTACCTACCTACCTACCTACCTACCTACCTACCTACCTACCTATCTATCTATCTATCTATCTATCTATCTATCTATCTATCTATCTATCTATCTACAGTATCTATCTGACTTCTATGCTGCCTTTCTCAAACAGCTCATAATAAATACAGCACAGTATACATTTATAGAAATCTAATATTAAAAATTACTATAGAAACTAAAAGATTGGGACAACCAACTGTCTGCAATGTTATAGACCAGAGCTCTTCAAACTTGGCAACTTTAAGACTCGTGGACTTCAACTCCCAGAATTCTCCAGCCAGAGAATTCTGGGAGTTGAAGTTCATGAGTGTTAAAGTCGCCAAGTTTGGGGACCCCTGTTATAGACATCCCTTCTTGATCATAGGGTTGGACTAGATGACCTCCAAGATCCCTTCCAGCTCTGTTCTAAAGCAAATGCTCTAAACAAGATAGAACAGGAGAAATGTAATCTATCGTTTCTGCAAAAGGAAAAGGCATTATTATTAAGAGAGAGAGCGGACTTTACAAACCCACAATCTCTGTGCCAAGAACAATAATGAGATGAATAGTGCTAGAAGTAAAATCTGCCTGAGGGTTGCCAAAGCAGTGAGGTACTGCTAAATTAATCGCGTTTATGTCAGCAAATAAATGGTTATTTGAAATTGGAGGTGATTCTGAATTGGAGAAAAGAAAACGGATTTTTTTTTGCCGGATAGCGGTGAATCAAGTCCATATAGCTGGCTTGCAGAGATGTATTTTGCAAGCCTTGTTGAATCCTTCCAGGAAAAGTTAATTCAGCAAATGGAACGTCAATAGAAATATGCAAAGACCAACATTTGGTACCACTAAAGGCCTAGGAAGGAGATGGCTATGAAGACTAGGGCCAATCACCATGAGACTGTGAATTCTAGTCCCGCCTTAGCCATGAAAGTTGTCTGGGTGAATTTGGGCCAATCACCAGGAGTTTGGGTGTCCTAGTCCTGCCTTACGCCTGAAAGCCGCTGTGTAATTTTGGGCTGATCACCAGGAGACGGTGAGTTCTAGTCCTGCCTTAGCCATGAAAGCCAGGGGATGGGGACATTTTGGCCCACCTCAAAGGATTGTTTTTTTCTTTTACTTTTTTTTAAAAAAAATATATAATAAAATTTTTATTGAATTTTTCCATTAAACATAACATCAAAGAAAGACAACGACAATTACAACAACCAACTTGAAAACAACCAATACAACAAGAGGGAAAAGAAAAAAGGAAAAAAAAGGGGATAAAAACAAAAATACATATTATATTTATTTCATATTTTGTGGGTAATAAGAAGGTATTAGAGAAACAAAAGACGAAGTCTAGATTTAATTTGTCATTCGGCTAATGGGTTATTGGTATTCCATCATTCTTCGGTTAGTTGAGAGTTTATCTATATGTTTAATATTTGTTTACCACCTTATGTTAAGGTTATCTTTAATATTAGTAACTTTAAAAAATTATCATTTCTATACATAAAGTATTTATGTGTATATACTTAAGTTCATTGTAATTTCTCTAATGGAATATTAAATAGAAAAGAAACAATAATCTTATTCTTGTCTATCTTATTATTTTAATTACCTTTTCTTTTGTTTAACCAATTATAAAAATCATTCCAAATTTTATACTAATCAGTGTCTTCTTTTCAATGTTAACGCATCCGCTTCTGCACATTCTAACATTTTTTAAATGATGAGTGAGTCATTCGGTATTTCAGATTGTTTCCAACATTGTGCTAGAGCCATCCTAGCAGCGGTTAGGACTGGGTGACTTTGGGCCGATCACCAGGAGACTGGGAGTTCTACTCCTGCCTTAGCCATGAAAGCTGGCTGGGTGACTTTGGGCAAATCACCAGGAGACTGGGAGTTCTAGTCCTACCTTAGCCATGAAAGCTGGCTGGGTGACTTTGGGCCGATCACCAGGAGACTGGGAGTTCTAGTCCTGCCTTAGCCATGAAAGCTGGCTGGGTGACTTTGGGCCGATCACCAGGAGACTGGGAGTTCTAGTCCTGCCTTAGCCATGAAAGCCAGGGGATGGGGACATTTTGGGCCACCTCAAAGGATTGTTATTGGGGAGAAAATAGAAGGAGGAAAAAGCATTAAGTATTTTCGATGCTTTGAGTTATTTATAAAACTATAATAGCAATAGCAGACTTATATACCACTTCACAGTGCTTCACATCCTCCTTTAAGCAGTTTACAGAGTCAGTATATTGACCTCTTCCCCCCCAACCCCAACCCCAACAATCTGGGCTCCCATTTTATTGTTTGTTTGTTTGTTTGTTTGTTTGTTTGTTTATTCATTCATTCATTCATTCATTCATTCATTCATTTATTTATTAGATTTGTATGCCGCCCCTTTCCGTGGACTCGGGGCAGCTCACAACACAATAGAACAGTTCATGACAAATCTAATAATTTACAATTTAAAATATTAAAACCCCCATTATTAAGCAAACATACATACAAGCATACCATACATAAATTGAATTGGATAGGCCCGGGGGAGATATCTCAGTTCCCCCATGCCTGACGACAAAGGTGGGTTTTAAGGAGTTTACAAAAGGCAAGGAAGGTAGGGGCAGTTCTAATCTCTGGGGGGAGCTGGTTCCAGAGAGTCGGGGCCACCACAGAGAAGGCTCTTCCCCTGGGGCCCGCCAACCGACATTGTTTAGTTGATGGGACCCGGAGAAGGCCAACTCTGTGGGATCTAATCGGTCGCTGCAGCAGAAGGCGGTCTCGGAGATATTCTGGTCCGATACCATGAAGGGCTTTAAAGGTCATAACCAACACTTTGAATTGTGACCGGAAATTGATCGGCAACCAATGCAGACTGCAGAGTGTTGGTGTAACATGGGCATACCTGGGGAAGCCCATGACTGCTCTCGCAGCTGCATTCTGCACGATCTGAAGTTTCTGAACACTTTTCAAAGGTAGCCCCATGTAGAGAGCATTACAGTAGTCGAACCTCGAGGTGATGAGGGCGTGAGTGACTGTGAGCAGTGAGTCCCTGACCTCGGAAGAAGGGAAGGCAACCTTGGGGCCAGTCAGGATCAAACTCCTGGCATTGAGCAAAGTCAGCCTGCAATACTGCATTCTAACCATTGTACCACCATGGCTTTAATAAAGATGAGATAAAAAAATCAAATAAATAAATGCATAATAAAGAACAGGAAAACCATAGGTGGTAAATGGAAAAATATATTGTCCTAAAGCTAGCTTAGTAGCAAAGTGATAAACACAAAATATGCCGAAGTTATGATGAAGTTTTTATACAAGCACTTAAACAGTAAGCATCACAATCCAACTAAATGTGGAGTAATTAAATATTAAAATAGTCTTTCTTCATGGAGGTTTCAAAGAAGACATTTACATACACTGAATGCCAGAGAATGAAAATCTGGCCTATAAATTGCAACAATCCATACATGGGCAAGTATGGTGTGGTCTAATGCGCTAAATCAAAAGCTACAAAACGTGAGCTGTGAACAGTGAAAGGCTGATCCATTCTCATGTACAGGATAATGTCTTCATTCCCTGGTATATTGATGACTTAACAGTAGGACAAAAACAAGCAGTTTGGAGGTAGTAAACAACTTAAATAAAGAAATCAAAATAAAACATTGATAGAGCGATTTCTGGTTTTAGATAGATGTAGAGGGAGGAATGGAGGGAGAGTGAAACAGAGAGATAGATTTGGCTATTATTTCATAGGATATAAATGATATAAGTATCTTTATCTATCATCATAGATAAAAAGATATAAATAGAGATGGGTAGATAGTTGAATAGATAGATTAGATAGATGAGAGGGAGAGAAGATAAATAAGACAGATTATAGCTATAGCTATAGGTATAGATAGATATAGATGAATAGATAGATATGACAGATAGATAGATAGATAGATAGATAGATAGATAGATAGATAGATAGAGAATAGATAGAGAATAAATAGATAAGATAGATGATAGATAGCCAGATAGATGATAGATAGCCAGATAGATGATAGATAGCCAGATAGATGATAGATAGATAGATGATAGATAGATGGATAGATAGATAGATAGATAGATAGATAGATAGATAGATAGATAGATAGATAGATAGATAGATAGTGTTGTGATTCCGTCTGAGGCCCCTCAGGGAACGGCTGATCCTTTGCCGGCTTCCTGCTCAGAGGGGGAGGATGAGGAACAGGAGGTTCAGGCAGACGGGGAGGAGGAATCTCAGGCTGAGGGAGAGGGAGGACAGCCAGAGTCCCCTGAGAGGGAGCTCTCCCCAGCAAGCAGCCTGGATTCCTTAGATGAAAATGCACAAGCAATAATCGATCTCCGGCAGAGAAGAGCAACACAACGAAGGGGACAATTAGCCAGGTACTTTCAGCACTAAAGAGGCAACAGCTGGGTTTGGGTGTGGTGCTCTCTGGAAAGGCTGAAAAGGCAGACTCACCCTTCCTGGCTTGTGGAGTATTATCTTTGGGAGTCCTGGGACCTGGCTGTGATCTTTGGCGTCTTGGAATTCTGGTTTGTGACTGAATACTGAAACCTTGGGGGAAAAAGGTGTGGGTCTTATTCTCTACAGTGGTGGGTGTGCCAGCAAGAAGTCTGCTGTATTGTCTGGCCATCAGGACTCTGCTGTGAAGTCTCTGTGTTTATTTTTCAAACTATAAAGTGCTTTTGCTTTTACCAGCGTGTCTGGCTGCTTTTTCCAGTTGGTGTTGAAGTCTGGGGGCACCCAGACAGAACAGATAGATAATAAATAGATAAGATAGATGATAGATGATTGATTGATTGATTGATTGATAGATAATAAATAGTAAGATAGATGATAGATAGCCAGATAGATGATAGATAGCCAGATAGGTGATAGATGATAGATAGATAGATAGATAGATAGATAGATAGATGATTGATAGATAGATAGATAGATGATTGATTGATTGATAGATAGATAGATAGATAGATAGATAGATAATAGATAGATAATAAATAATAAGATAGATAATAGATAGCCAGATAGATGATAGATGATTGATAGATAGATAGATAGATAGATAGATGGATGGATGGATGGATGGATGGATGGATGGACGGACGGACGGACGGACGGACAGACAGACAGACAGACAAACAGACAAATAGATAAATAGATGATGTATAGACAGACAGATGATGGATAAATGATAGATATATAATAAAGATGATACACAAGAAAGATTGAGAGATAGATAAATCCCTGCCCACCTGTCTCTTTCATGTCTTGCTTGCCTTTCATCCTGTTTCACCAGTAACTGGTTTTTGATGTTATCCAATGTTTAATAAATAGACATCAGACTACATTCCCACCAGCTGAATTGAGTGGTGGGTGCACTAAGCACCAATGCGCTTATTCTGATCTTAGCATTTGAGGGGGGACTATAGGGAATGTGCGGAAACTGAAAATTATCCTCATTCATTTTCCAAAAAAAGGAGAAGCACAGTAAGTCATATTCTCGGATCACAAGTAGCCCCTGGATTTTACAGAAACACTCCAAAGGACACGTACGAGGCTTCCCTAATTCCCTTTGAAAATGATCTGTTGTTTCTTTGGCTGCTGCAGCAGGATACGGATGGAAGGAATATTCAGCGAATCAATTAATTGGGGAGTTTTCAGATGATCGTGAAAGGCTGTATTAATTAATCACAATCCCACTGCATTTGCAAAACAAGCTCGTCTCAGCCAGGGTCAAATTTTATTAGACTTTAGTGGCTCAGGATGTGATGTAAATACATTTTCTGGTTAATAGAGATAATCCTTGACTTATGACCACAATGGGGACTGATATGGAACCTGCATTGCATATCTGACATGAATTCAATCGAGAGAGTCCAGAAAATATTTCACAAGAAGAGTCCTTCACTCCTCCCCTCGCCTTTATGGCACCGGACCAGATTATTTCAGGGACCGCCTTCTGCTGCACAAATCCCAGCAACCAGTTAGGTCCCACAGAGTGGGTCTTCTCCGGGTCCTGTCAACTAAACAATGTCGCTTGGTGGACCCAGGGGAAGAGCCTTCTCTGTGGCGGCCCCGGTCCTCTGGAACCAAGTCCCCCCAGAGATTAGAATTGCCCCCACCCTCCTTGTCTTTTGTAAGCTTCTTAAAACCCACCTCTGCCACCAGGCATGGGGGAACTGAGATACTCTTTCCCCCTAGGCCTTTACAATTTTATGCATGGTATGTCTGTCTGTATGTTTGGTTTTATAATAAGGGTTTTTAACTGTTTTAATATCAGATTGTTATATGCTGTTTTTATTACTGTTGTTAGCTGCCCCAAATCTATGGAGAGGGGCGGCATTCAAATCAAATCAAATCAAATCAAATCAAATCAAATCAAATCAAATCAAATCAAATCAAATCAAATCAAATCAAATCAAATCAAATCAAATCAAATCAAATCAAATCAAATCAAATCAAATCAAATCAAATCAAATCAAATCAAATCAATTCAAATCAAATCAAATCAAATCAAATCAAATCAACAAACAAACAAAATACCTTATTCCACCAGACTTGAAATACTGTGATTAGACAATTTACAACTACTGTATGTCACCTCCAATCCGATCTAACTGTAGTTCATAAAATCATATACCAAAATTATTTATTTATTTATTTATTTATTATTTATTTATTTATTTATTTATTCATTCATTCATTCATTCATTCATTCATTCATTCATTCATTCATTCATTCATTCATTCATTCATTCATTCATTCATTCATTCATTCATTCATTCATTCATTCATTCATTCATTCATTCATTCATTTATTTATTTATTTATTTATTTATTGGATTTGTATGCCGCCCGTCTCCGTGGACTTGAGCAGCTAACAACAGTGATAAAAACAGCATGTAACAATCCAATGCTAAAACAACTTAAAAAAACCTTATTTATAAAACCAAACATACATACAAACATACCATGCATAAATTGTAGAGGCCTAGGGGGAAAGAATATCTCAGTTCCCCCATGCCTGACGGCAGAGGTGGGTTTTAAGGAGCTTACGCAAGGCGAGGAGGGTGGGGGCAATTCTAATCTCTGGGGGGAGTTGGTTCCAGAGGGCCGGTGCTGCCACAGAGAATGCTCTTCCCCTGGGTCCCGCCAAACGACATTGTTTAGTTGACAGGACCCGGAGAAGACCCACTCTGTGGGACCTAATCGGTCGCTGGGATTCGTGCAGCAGAAGGCGGTCCTGGAGATAATCTGGTCCGGTGCCATGAAGAGCTTTATAGGTCATAACCAACACTTTGAATTGTGACCGTAAACTGATCGGCAATCAAATGTCCTTCCCCTACTTCATCTTCAACCGCAACAACACATGAGCACATAATAGATACAAACGAAATGTAAACCGCTCCAAACTAGACTGCAGAAAATACAACTTCAGCAATAGAGTGATCAATGCCTGGAATACACTACCTGACCCAGTGGTTTCTTCCCCAAACCCAGTGATGGGTTCCTATAGGTATGGTCAGGAACGCAGAACTGGTAGAAAAATTTGGGTCAAGTATGCAAAACTGGTAGAATTTTTTTTTTCTTCCCTTCTGGGCTCTGGGTATGTTTTTCCTATCACAGTTAATGAATGTGTATAATTTTAGAAGAGCTGTGCGTGCGTGTGTGTACATACACTTTATATAATAGATAACATATATTTTTTGTGCCTGTGCATAATATATATGTACACATATGGCATAGATACATAGAATTAAAGAGTATATTTTGAATGCTCAATAATAGCAAGGGAAATTGTCTCTCTTCGAGGCGAGGAGACCCTAACCCTTGACGTGACGTCAAGTTGGCCACCTTTAAGCCGGTCACATGACCTCTAAGCCACTCCTGGTCACGTGATCGTCAAGCCACTCCCAACTGGTCACATGGCTGGCAAGCCACGCCCACAAAATAAACCACGCCCACAGTATGGTAGTGAATTTTTTTGCAGCCCTTCACTGCCCAAACCTCAAAATTGTTAACCTCAGATTGTCTACAATTGACCTCTCCCCCTTTCTAAGAGGTGTGTAAGGGGCGTGAATAAGCGCACCATTGTGCCTTCCTTCCCTGTCCTACTGTCCTATTGTATTTTTTATTATTACTTTCTACTTACATTATGCTTATACAAACTACTATCCTATGCTTGTTCCACAAAATAAATAAATAAATAAAAATAAAAATAAATAAATAAATACAAATAAAAATAAATAAACAAATAAAAATAATAATAAATAATAATAAATAATAATAATAATAAAAATAAAAATATAAAAAAATAAAAATAAAAATAAAAATAAAAATAAAAATAAAAATAAAAATAAAAATAAAAATAAAAATAAAAATAAAAATAAAAATAAATAAAAATAAAAATAAAAATAAAAATAAATAAAAATAAAAATAAAAATAAAAATAAAAATAAAAATAAAAATAAAAATAAAAATAAAAATAAAAATAAAAATAAAAATAAAAATAAAAATAAAAATAAAAATAAAAATAAAAATAAAAATAAAAATAAAAATAAAAATAAAAATAAAAATAAAAATAAAAATAAAAATAAAAATAAAAATAAAAATAAAAATAAAAATAAAAATAAAAATAAAAATAAAAATAAAAATAAAAATAAATAAAAATAAAAATAAAAATAAAAATAAAAATAAAAATAAAAATAAAAATAAAAATAAAAATAAATAAATAAATAAAATTCCATTGCTAAGCAAGGTGGTGATTAAGGGAGTTACGCTTGATTTTATGACATTTTTTTGCCACTGTTGTGAAGCAAATCAGGGCTGTTGTTAAGTGATGCCATGGCCTGCCAGCAGCCCATGCAGCTAATAGGGGATCACGCTTAAGAGGAGACTTACTTGGTGATGCGCCAGCAGCGTGTGCAGCTGGCACTCGAGTCAGACAGTGGGGAGGATGGCGAGGACTTGGTACCAGAGGTAGAGGTCCAGCCAGGGCCTTCGGAACCTCCAGCACCTCAGAGCAGTGGTGAGGAAGAAGAGGAGGAGCCTATTTTTGATGCAAGAGCTCGCAGAGCTGCCAAGAGACAGGAATGGTTACTCCAGAGGAGGTCTCCTCGGGAGTAAGACTGGTGGCTAATTGGCCTCTCTCCTAGTCTACTTAAGGACAGCAGAGGCAGCTAACAAGCTGCAGAGAACAACGTTTGGGAAAACCCGTCTCATCATAGTTTTTTCCGTGTCTGAAAGACTTGTGCTTTGTTTTCTCTAATGCGGCTTCGGTAATCAAGAACTTCATTTTGCCAACTCTTCCCTTCCTTAACTTTCCCTTCCCTTCCCTCCCTCCCCTCCCTTCCCCTCTCCTCCTCTTTCATCCCATCCCCTTTCCTGCCATCTCTTTTCTTCCCTTTTCTTCCCTTTTCTTCCATTCTCTTGCCTTCCCTCTCCTCCCCTCCCCTCCTCTTTCCCCTAAATTTCCATCCCCTAATTTTCTCTTCCCTTCCCTTCCCCTCCCCTTTCCTTCTATCCCTTTGTCCCCCCCTCAGTTTCTCTTGCCTTCTCTTCTCCTCCCTCCCCTCCCCTACTCTCCTCCCCTCTTTCCCCTAAATTTCCATCCCCTAATTTTCTCTTTCCTTCCCCACCCCTTTCCTTCTATCCCTTTGTTCCCCCTCAGTTTCTCTTCCCTTCTCTTCCCCTCCCTCCCCTCCCCTTCCCTTTTCCTCCCTCCCCTCCCCTACTCTTTCCTCCCTTCCACTCCCCTTTATTTCCATCCCTTTCCCCCCTTCTTTCCCCTCCTCTCTATTCCATTCCTTTCCATTCTGGGGATCAAATAATGCAGACTTGGGATATAGGATTAATTCAGTAAAGACATTAAGTGTAAATACAAACACAGCAATAAGGGCTAAAATGTGTTGCTGTAAAACCCAAATCTATGCTTCTTCTAAAGTTCCTTGTGGGTGGAAAAAAGGGTGGGTGGGCTATAAATAGCCTTCGCAACAACAACAACACTTTATCCAAAACCAGGCTTGTCCTGTGAGAACCCGTGTAAATAAAATCTGTTCAAATTTTGCTGCTCCATACAGGCTAATTGTAGAGATCCTAAAAAGGGAGAAGAAAAACATTTTGAAACGAATAAGAGAACTCAGGTAGAATAATAATAATAATAATAATAATAATAATAATAATAATAATAATTAATAATAATTTATTAGATTTGTATGCCGCCCCTCTCCGAGGACTCGGGGGGGGGGGGGGCGGTTCACAACAACATAAACAGTGTACAAATCCCATTTTAAAATACAATTTAAAACCCTTATAATAAAATAAAATAATCACACAACCAATCAAACCATACGCCAGCCTTGACAATTGAGGTGTGTGTTAGTTTTCCCCATGCCTGGTGGCAAAGATGAGTTTTTAATAACTTACACAAGTCGAGGAGGGTGGGGGCAGTCCTAATCTCTGGGGAGAGTTGGTTCCAGAGGGCCGTGGCCACCACAGAGAAGGCTCTCCCCCTGGGTCCCGCCAGACAACATTGTTTAGTCGACGGGACCCGGAGAAGGCCAACTCCGTGGGACCTAATTGGCCGCTGGGATTCATGTGGCAGAAAGCAGTCTCGGAGGTATTCTGGTCCAATGCCATGAAGGGCTTTGTAGGTCATAACCAACACTTTGAATTGTGACCGGAAATTGTTCGGCAGCCAGTGCAGGCCGCGGAGTGTTGTTGAGACATGGGCATACCTGGGGAGGCCCAGGATTGCTCTCATGGCCGCATTCTAGGTGCTCTATGCAAAATTGGGGATTCTCCTTGTCTGTTATCACACTGAATCTTCTGGGTTCAGTACAAATCCTTAAAATGTTACTCTGCTCTTCAAGAAATAACGTGGTCTATCATTTGTCCTTTTTTGTGGCTATTTAAATAATGGGACTTAATCAACTGAAAAAGAGTCCAAGCACCTATTTGAAAACTTATCTTGGTCGGTAAGCCACTCCCACCCAGTCACATGACCTTTAATCCACCCCAGTCACATGATTGTGAAGCTACTCCCACCTGGTCACATGGCCAGCAAGCCACTCCTACCTGGTCACATGACCATCATGCCACACCCACAAAATAAGCCACTCCCAAATTTTGGTAGCCCATCGCTGTCCCCACCCACTTGCCAAACCAGGAGCCATCGCTGCTTACAAAGTGCTTCTGAGCCCTGAATAGGTAGGTCCCTGTGCACTTCCGTGAAACAGAAATTAAATTGTGAAGGGGGCTTGTTTGGAAGTGCTTGAGAACAGTTTGAGAAGGCTGGACATCAAAATAAATGGAAAGAGCTGCAGGAAAGGCTAAGAGTGGATCAAGAAACAAAGCTGCAAGGAAGCCTTGGTGTTTATGTTTATTCTTGAAAATGAATATTTCTTGAAAACCTCCTCTCTGCCTTCCTAGCAATCTCACATTTGCTTGGAGCATTTGAAATTCATTTGGTGTATCTTAAATACTTCCCTGATTTTAGCAGCTGGGAATTCATCTGGAATTTGGAGAAAGACATGAAAAGCAAGTTGTGTTTATGCAAAGATGCAGATTGCTGCAGGTAAATGTGGGAAAGAAACTAGAAGGTACTAGAAGTGACCTTTAAAATGAAAGCCTTCCTGCTTTCCTTCCTCCCTCCCAGCTCCCCTCTGTCTCTCCTCCCTTCCCTCCATTCTCTCTGTCCTTCTCAATATCCTCCCCTTCCCGCCCTCCTTCTCCCCTCCCTTGCTCCCTTCTCTCCCTCCTTCTCAGCCTCCTTCCTTCCTTCCTTCTCTCTCTCCCTCCTTCTCTCTCTCCCTCCTTCTCTCCCTCCCTTCTCTCCCTCCCTTCTCTCCCTCCTTCTCAGCCTCCTTCCTTCCTTCCCCCTCCCTCCCTCTCTCCCACCTTCTTTCCTTCCTTCCTTCCTTCTCTCCCTTCTTCTCAAACTCCTTCCTTTCCTCCTTCTCTCTCTTCCTCCTTCCCTCCTTCCTTCTCAGCCTCCTTCCTTCCTTCCCCCTCACTCCCTCTTTACCACCTTCCTTCCTTCCTTCTCTCCCTTCTTCTCAAACTCCTTCCTTCCCTCCTTCTCTCTCTTCCTCCTTCTCTCCCTCCTTCTCAGCCTCCTTCCTTCCTTCCCCCTCACTCCCTCTCTACCACCTTCCTTCCTTCCTTCCTTCCTTCCTTCCTTCCTTCTCTCCTTCTCAAACTCCTTCCTTCCCTCCTTCTCTCTCTTCCTCCTTCTCTCCCTCCTTCTCAGCCTCCTTCCTTCCCCCTCCCTCTCTACCACCTTCCTTCCTTCCTTCCTTCTCTCCCTTCTTCTCAACCTCCTTCCTTTCCTCCTACCCTCCCTCTGTTCCTTCCCTCCCACTCAACCCCTGTTCTTCCCTCTGTCCCTCCTTCCTTCCTTCTCCCCTCCCTCCCTTCTCTCCCTCCTTCCCCCCTCCCTCCTTCCCTCCCTCATTCTCTCCCTTTTTCTCAGCCTCCTTCCTTCCCCCTCCCTCCTTCCTTCCTTTCTTCTCTCCCTTCTTCTCAACCCCCTCCCTTTCCTCCTACCTTCCCTCTGTTCCCTCCCTCCCACTCAGCCCCCTTCTTCCCTCTGTCCCTCCTTCCTTCCTTCTTCCCTCCCTCCCTCCCTCTCAGCCCCTTTTGTCCCTCTCTCTGCCCCTCTATTCTCTCCCTCCTTCTTAACGCCCTTCCTTTCCCCTTCCTTCCTTCCCTCCTTCCTTCTCAGCGCCCTTCCCTTTCCCTCCTCCCTCCCTCACTTCTTTCCCTCCTTCTCAGCCTCCTACCCTCCCTCCTTTCCTTCCCCCTCTCCTCAGCCTCCTTCTTTTCCTCCCTCTCTCTCTTCCCTCCCCCCCACTCAGTCCCCCTCCTTCCTTCCTTCCTCCCTCCCTTCTCTCCCTCCCTCTTTTCCATCCATCCTCCCTTCCTTCTCTCCCTCCTCATTCTCTTACCCTCCCTCCCTTCTCCCTCCCTTTCTTCTTTTCAATTGTCTCCCCAGAAAAAGCACAGCACTCTCTAGTATTGAATCTTTTTCCCATTCTGACAGCCGATTGAAGTCAAAACTCTGAGTGGCCCCAATGGAGTTTTTTTAACAATGCCAATAGCAACGTGATATATTCACCCGAGCTCAGTAGGATTTCCCCACAGTGGCCATTTACATATATATAAACCACATTTTTGTACTGTTGCAAAAAAACAAAACGAAACCCAGAGGAATTCTTGCTGAGTTCAGGAGTTGAGTTTGACCTCTGGGGATTTTTTTTTTTGTGAACTATTAGGACATTTCTCTTAAAACAATTAATGGTGTTTAATTGTTTCCCTTGGTTGTGAGGCAGGATTCTAGATATATACATTTGAAAGCCTTCTCACCTAAGTCCGTTTGGGGAAATAGTATTGATTTTTA
Source organism: Erythrolamprus reginae (assembly GCF_031021105.1). NCBI lineage: Eukaryota > Metazoa > Chordata > Lepidosauria > Squamata > Dipsadidae > Erythrolamprus > Erythrolamprus reginae. The sequence continues at coordinate 9,949,571 of NC_091952.1, forward strand.
AAATCCTCTAAAATTTTCCATCTAAACAGACCTTTGCCATAGCAGGGACCGTGACAGTCTACCGTATTCATTTTTATTTTTTTCTGCACAACAGACGAATTTAACATGTAAATGGTGACATGTTTTATGGGCATATTACAAAAATGGTAAAAGACCATTGAGGGGGATTTGTTTTTTTAAAGGATCTTTTAAAAAACTACAGGTAGACTGTCTATCTCTATAAACAAATCATATGTTCAAATATTCTCCTGCTAAAGCAGGTATAATTTATTTATTTTATTTATTTATTTATTGGATTTGTATGCCGCCCCTCTCTGTAGACTCGGGGCGGCTAACAACAGTAATAAAAACAGCATATAAACAATCCAATATTAAAACAGTTAAAAACCCATATTATAAAACCAAATATACAGACAGACATACCATGCATAAAATTGTGAAGGCCTAGGGGGAAAGAATATCTCAGTTCCCCCATGCTTGGTGGTAGAGGTGGGTTTTAAGAAGCTTACGAAAGGCAAGGAGGGTGGGGGCAATTCTAATCTCTGGGGGGAGTTGGCTCCAGAGGGCCGGGGCCACCACAGAGAAGGCTCTCCCCCTGGGTCCCACCAAGCGACATTGTTTAGTTGACGGGACCCGGAGAAGACCTAAATGGTCGCTGGGATTCGTGCAGCAGAAGGCGGTCCCTGAGATAATAATGGACTGAATTTATTATCAGCCCACTTTTGTAAATCTCAAACTCCCCAAATCAGCCATGCTGACTGTGGAATTCTGGGAGTTGGCGTTCGCCCACCCTGACTGGGGAATTCTGGGAGTTAATTTTGAACTTGCTTTGGAAATGTGGAGGATACCAGGTGTTGGATAGTTTCCTTAACAAAGACACTACAGCAGGAGTTCTTTCTTCAGAAGGCTTTTACTTCTTAGTATCAAAACTATTAATTCTATACTATATTACAGAACACCTAACCAAACTATTACACTAGATGACTCTATCAGACCAAGCGATCAACCACTAAACCACTATCCGACCACAAACAACCACACCTATGCAAAGATGTATTACAATATATACAAGTATTGACCAATGAGGTTGTAGAACAGATTGCATCATTCTGCCGATGCACCATGACTCAGCATTCCTTCTACTTTGCAGTAATTACAGCATTTCCACTGTACTCAGGTTTTAAATCCTGACAAAGTTCACCCATGCTGATTGTGGAATTCTGGGAGTTAAAATTCACCCACACTGATTATGGAATTAATTCTGAGTAGTGATGGGCGAACCCAATGGTGTTCGGGTTCGGCAAGTTCGGACGAACTTTACGCAAAATTCGGCCGAACCCGAACCGAACCCGAACCTGAACGGGGAATCCCACCAAGAGATTCCGGGGAGGAGCTTTGATGTCACGTATACCAGCAGGTTGCTAAGGATGCCAAGGTGATCACTTCCTGGATACCATGGAATCCAGGAAGTGATCACCTTGGCGTCCTTAGCAACCTGCCGGTGACGTCAAGGCTTCGCCCCCGGAATCTCTTCGTGGAAGGGATTCCCTAGCTTCTTCAAAAGGAGGTCCTCATGTAAAAGTAAACATTGTTATTTTTGCGAAAAAGGACGCCACAGTGGCGCTGCAAGCAAAGGGTGGTCCTTTCACGTAAAAATAAACATTACAAGAGATTCCGGGGGCAGAGCCTTGACATCACCGGCAGGTTGCTAAGGACGCCAAGATGATCACTTCCTGGATTCCATGGAATCCAGGAAGTGATCACCTTGGCGTCCTTAGCAACCTGCCGGTGACGTCAAATGTCCGAACGCCGAACGTGACCCCAAACTTTGCCCGAAGTTTCAAAAAATTTCGGGTTCGTGTTCAGCATACCGAACACCGCAAAATTTGGTACGGACCCGAATTGTGCGGGTTCGGTTCACCCATCCCTAATTCTGAGAGTTGAAGTTCGCCCATGCTGTCTGGGGAATTCTGGGAGTTGACGTTCATTCATCCTGACTGGGGAATTGTGGGAGCTGAAGTCCAAAAATGCTGGCTGGGGAAGTCCATCAATTACTGTCGGGGGAATTCTGGGAGTTGAAGTCCGTACCTCTTAAAGTGGCCACGATTGAGAAACGCTGGCTTAGATATTCTGGCCAGATTGAATTATATTATATTTATTGCATCTCTGATAAGGGCTGAGAAGAAGAGAAATGGTTGCCAGTTTTCTAAGTCTTCATTTCTGGATTCTTTTCATCTGTAATTCTGGCCGCGTGAGGCAAAAGTGTGAGACAGCAACATTTTTACATGCCTGGATTGTGGCAGTTGGGTTACCTTAATTGTTGCTCTTGATCACACCCTGGGGAGGGACGGGTGAGGCAAACAGGATCGCATTTATTAGGGAAAAGCCTCTGCCATCTGCCAGTTTCTGCTGCCCTGATGCTTCGCCTCTGTTTTCCTCTTCCACTGGAATAGTTACAATGGGAGATCGCGCAGCTGACTGGAACGTTCAATGGACTCACGATTATTTCTCTGGAACTTAAGTGCTAACACGGCAATTGGAGACCGACTAGTCCGGGAGGAATCTGTAGCAGTAAAAACGAGCAGAGCCTATCCAAATAGAAAGGGAACAACCCAGCACACTGTTTTTCAACTTTTACATTGAGAGAAGCGTGGTCACTTCTGAGAATTCAGGAGGAATGGAAAGGAGGGACAATAAGTGATCTATTTTTAGAGGTTTTCTTTCATCTCGTGGAGGAGAATTGGAAGAATCAAGGATAGAAACATAGAAACATAGAAGATCGATGGCAGAAAAAGACCTCATGGTCCATCTAGTTTGCCCTTATACTATTTCCTACATTTAATCTTAGGATGTGTTGTGGTTAGCTCTGGCTCATAGGAATGTGCAGGTGGATGTGGGGGAAACATCCACATGCCGCAGGCCTGTTTTGCTCCCAATGGAATCTGCCGATGAAGCCTTCTCTGACCAAGGAAGCGTGAGTGACAGGGAAGAGGGGAGTTTGGCAGACAGCCCGGGAGGAGATCAACCTCCCGGGAACTGGGCATGGATAGCCTAGAGAAAAGGAGGGCCAGAGCGGACATGATAGCAGTCTACAAGTATACGAGGAGATGTCACAGAGAGGACAGGATCACTTTATTCTTCAGGGCACCAGAGGGCCGGATGAGGAACAATGGCTGGAAGCTGACCAAGGAGAGATTCAACATGGAGATAAGGAGGAACTTCCTGACGGTCAGAGCGATCAACCAATGGAACAACCTACTAGTGGACGTTGTGAACTCCAACACTCTGGACATTTTTAAGAGAAGATTGAACTGCCACTTGACTGGTGTACTATAGGGTTCCTGCTTGGGCAAGGGGTTGAACTCGATGGCCTTCATGGTCCCTTTCAACTCTAACAATAAATAAATAAATAAATAAACCATCTGTATAATTCTTGGATTCTGAACAAGAACTAATGACACATCCACGCATGCATAGAGTGATGCATAGGAGACAACAACTGAAGGATTATTACAAGAGAAAATGAGGCCACCTGTGGTTGGGTGGGGCTGCTGTAATTAGTGCTACAGATAAAAAGAACAGCGTGATGGTTTAGCCTTGTGGCAGTTTATCTGGTTCATTGTTTCATCAAGATCATGGTTTGTGTGCGGTTCAAGATTGTGTGAGGACTCTCTGGACTTTAGAATTGGATTCAATTTCCCAGTTATTGGGTGAGCAATTGGATTGCATTTAACCTGTGCCTTGTGTGTACCAGAAAATCCCTTTGACATTTAAAAAGGGAGCTGTTTCTATTTTTGTGTTTATAAACATTTTGGGGGTTTTCTTTTATCGTGTGGTGTGTGTCTTCCTGGACTAATTACCCTGTAATTACGGGTAGTTGAAACACGCCAGCAGAACAGGATGGATATATGTTTATCCCAGGCATGTTTAAATTCAGTTACTTTGGATTTACCAACCATGTCTGCTGGAAGTTTGTTCCAAGCATCTAGTACTCTTTCAGTAAGTGCACCAGAGTGCCTACCGTCCCCTGTCCTATAGTCTCTCCTATATTTCCTATATCTTCTTTTCTATCTCTTCTATCCCTTATATCTCTTGTATCTCTTGTATCTCTTGTATCTCTTATATATTCTGCTATTCTCTCTCTAGTTATATTTTACTCCTATATATCTCTTCTATACTCTCTTTGATAAATTCTACTCGTATATATCCTCTATTATTATTGTGTATTATTATGTATTGGACAAAACAAATAAATAAAAATAAATAAATAAATAAGATAATATTTTCTCACGTTGCTTCTGATCTTTCCCCCAACTAACCTCAGATTGTGCCCTCTCATTCTTAGGTTCACTTTCCTATTTAAAACACTTCCCTCCTGAACCTTATTTAGCTATTTAAATGTTTCGATCCTGTCCCCCCTTTCCCTTCTGTCCTCCAGACTATACAGATTGAGTCCATGAAGTCTTTCCTGATATGTTTTATGCTTAAGACCTTCCACCATTTTTGTAGCCCGTCTTCGGGCCCGTTCAATTTTATCCATATCTTTTTGTAGGTGAGGTCTCGAGAACTGAACACAGTATTCCAAATGTGGTCTCACCAGCACTCTATACAGCAGGATGCTCTATACAGGATGAGGAAGAATGGAGAATGACAAAATAATAAAAGTGTACTCTGTGTGTGTGCATGAGTGTTTGGGTGTGTGTGTGTGTTACTAATGGCCACTCCTCATTTTCTAATGTTCTTCCACTAGAGTTTTGAGGACTACTTCTATGCGGAAGCAAAGAAACCCAAATCTCTTTTGTTGCTATGTTATATCTAAACATAAACTCCTTCTGCCTGAATTTATAAAAAGGCTATATGCCTATATTCAGCCCTGCGTTCTTCACTGCATGTACCGCTTTTAATTCTTTCCAGCCTTATGGAGTGTTGGAAGGCGAATGACGCAAAAGAGGCTCAGAACAATATCCATCTGTCTGTCCATCAGCAGGTTAATGCTTCAAACATTGAACGGAAGGAAATTTGGTTGCAGGAGAGAGGACAGCCAAAGAAAAATGGAAAGTGGGTAAGATTTTACTGGAAAGAGAGAAAGAGAGCAAATGAAAGAAAGAGAGCAAAAGAAGGAAAGAAAGAGAAAGAAAGAAAGAGAAAGAAAGAAAGAAAGAAAGAAAGAGAAGGGGGGGAAGTGGGCCATCCATCCTTCTAGATGTAAGAATGGAAAGGAGTGAGCAAAAGAAAGAAAGATAGATGGATGGATGGAGGGAAGGAAGGAAGGAAAGAAAGAAAGAAAGAGAAGGGGGGAAAAGCGCGCCATCCATCCTTCTAGATGTAAGAATGGAAAGGAGTGAGCAAAAGAAAGATAGATAGATGGATGGATGGAGGGAGGGAAGGAAGGAAAGAAAGAAAGAAAGAAAGAAAAAAAAAGAAAGAAAGAGAAGGGGAAAAAAGCGGGCCATCCATCCTTCTAGATGTAAGAATGGAAGGGTGTGAGCAAAAGAAAGAAAGATAGATGGATGGATGGAGGGAAGGAAGGAAAGAAAGAAAATGAACAAATGAATGAATAATAAGTAAGTAGAATAGAATAGAATAGAATAGAATAGAATGGAACGGAATGGAATGGAATGGAATTCTTTATTGGCCAAATGTGATTAGACAGTAAGTAAGTAAGTAAGTAAGTAAGTAAGTAAGTAAGTAAGTAAGTAAGTAAGTAAGTAAGTAAGTAAGTAAATTCTACCAGTTTGGCCCAGTTCAGGTGTACCAGTAACGGTGGCCACCAGTGGTTCAGAGAACTGGTAGTGGTGGCCGCGTAAGGCTCCACCCACTCATGCAGACATTGGCATTTTCTTTTATTAACCCTCTGTGCATGCGCAAACTCTTTTGCACAAGCGCTGAGAGTGAAAAATTGTATGTGAAGGTGGTTCGTGTAAAAAGTGTGCTTCAGAACTGGCAGGGAAAGTAAATTTACAAAGAGACAAGTAGTCCTCGCTTCATGAGTCCACAATTTCTATCCTAAGTCATGGTGGTCATTAAGGAGGGGAAGAAAAAGAGGAGGAGAAAGAATAAGAGGAAGAGAAGGAGGAGAAAGAAGAAGAGGAAGAGGAGAAAGAGGAGGAAGGCGAAGAGGAGGAGGAGCAGCAGCAGCTGGAAGAGAAAGAAGAAGAAGAAGAAGAGGAAGAGGAGGAAGGAGAAGAATAGGAAGAGGAGGAAGAAGAGGAAGAAGAAGAGGAAGAAGAAGAGGAAAATGAAGAAGAGATGAAGAAAGAATAAGAGAAAGAGGAAAAGGAGGAGGAAGGGAAAGAAGAAGAGGAGGAGGAAGAGGCGGAGGAGGAAGAAGAAAAAGAAAAAGGAAGAGAGGAAGCTTGGGCACTGGATAATGACTAAAGGTGAAATCTGAGGGAACTTTGTGGAAATCAAATGAAGGAATAATCATCTTTTTTTGTTTGATTTTAGAATGGCCATTTCTTTCCTGAATATCACAATGATGGCTGCCACAAAGATTACAACAAAGCCAAAGCCATTCATAGGCAAAAAATAAACATCCAGGTTGCAATTTTTGGAACAGGAAAACTTCACTTTATTGGTTTTCAATAAGAGCGTCCAAGGGGATGGTTTAAAAAACGACAACAAACTCAAAATGGCAGCCGTAAGCACATGATCCAAGCCCCGCCCCTTTTTACATTGTCATGATTTGTGTAAAAACAGGCATTATAGAGGCCATCTTGAATTCTTGACACTCAAACACTCCCCAGATTTTAGAATTAATTTGAAATGGTGTGAAATTTGCAAGGTCAACTTCTCCAAAAGGAAGATATTTTTTTGGGGGGGGGGGGGGGGGGGAAGCCTTTAAACATTAAGAATAAAAGATGTATAATAAATTGTAGGAAAAACACAGCAATGCTTCAATTAGAATATGTATTCCTATTTTAAGTAGCATAAAAATCTCTTCCTTTAATTCCCAGCAAAATATTCTAGGAGAACTGTCTTAAAAATAAAAAGTAAACCATCAAATAGGATATGTGAACCTCTCCAGTTCTCTATCCATGCAGAGTCATACACCACACAAAGTACGGAAGGTTTTTTAAAAAAATACCGTAGAAACGAAATAATATTGCTTTTAATTTATGAGCAGGAATGTGATAAAGCAATATTTATTTTGGCCATAAGCCATAACAGAGCTAAGGAATATGCCAGTATAAAAATCACATTCAAAACAGCATTTGCATGGGTAGATACCTGCATTAATAAAACATCAAGTTATAAAAAAAAAGATGATTAGATAAGCAAGATACAAATTGTCGGAATATACACAGGCAATCAATAAAACAATCTATCATCTACGAAGGGAAAAGATATCTTCACTCCACCACTCTGGCAGATGCTATCGGTTCAGGTATAATATTGTTGGATAACCATTTGTCTGAAGTAGTATAGGGTTTCCTGGCTACGCAGGGGGTTGGAATAGAAGACCTCCAAGGTCCCTTCCAACTCTGTTGTTGTTGTTGTTGTTACTAATATTACTACTATTACTACTGTTACTATTCTTTCTTATTCTTATTCTTATTCTTATTCTTATTCTTATTCTTATTCTTATTCTTATTCTTATTCTTATTCTTATTCTTATTCTTATTCTTATTCTTATTCTTATTCTTATTCTTATTCTTATTCTTATTCTTATTCTTATTCTTATTCTTATTCTTATTCTTTCTTATTCTTTCTTATTCTTATTCTTTCTTATTCTTATTCTTTCTTATTCTTATTCTTATTCTTTTATTCTTATTCTTATTCTTTTATTCTTATTCTTATTCTTATTCTTATTCTTATTCTTATTCTTATTCTTATTCTTATTCTTATTCTTATTCTTATTCTTATTCTTATTCTTATTCTTATTCTTATTCTTTCTTATTCTTATTCTTTCTTATTCTTATTCTTATTCTTTTATTCTTATTCTTATTCTTTTATTCTTATTCTTATTCTTTTATTCTTATTCTTATTCTCTTATTCTTATTCTTTTATTCTTATTCTTATTCTTATTCTTATTCTTATTCTTATTCTTATTCTTATTCTTATTCTTATTCTTATTCTTATTCTTATTCTTATTCTTATTCTTATTCTTATTCTTATTCTTATTCTTATTCTTATTCTTATTCTTATTCTTATTCTTATTCTTATTCTTATTCTTATTCTTTCTTATTCTTATTCTTATTCTTTTATTCTTATTCTTATTCTTATTCTTATTCTTATTCTTATTCTTATTCTTATTCTTATTCTTATTCTTATTCTTATTCTTATTCTTATTCTTATTCTTATTCTTATTCTTATTCTTATTCTTATTCTTATTCTTATTCTTATTCTTATTCTTATTCTTATTCTTTCTTATTCTTATTCTTTCTTATTCTTTTTTATTCTTATTCTTATTCTTATTCTTTCTTATCCTTATCCTTATCCTTATCCTTATTCTTATTACACAATCGCATTTAGATATCTCCAGGATATCTAGGACCAGGATACTTATGGGACCATTTTCTGCCACATGTATCCCAGCAGTCAGTTAGGTTCCACAGAGTCGGCCTCCTCCAGGTCCTGTCAGCTAAGCAATGCTGGCTGGTGGGGCCTAGGGGAAGAGCCTTCTCTGTGGCGGCCCCAGCCCTCTGGAACCAACTCCCTCTGGAGATCTGCAACACCTCACCCCCTACCCTCCTAGCCTTTCCCAAGCTTTTAAAAACTTACCTGTGCCGGCATGCTTGGGGCCACTGAGTTCAACATTTTGCTCACACTGCAGATGTGACTATTTGATTGTTGTTGAATGAATGTTTTTATATTATAAGGATTTTAATTATATGGGGGTTTTTATATTTTAGAATTATAATTATAATTAGAATTATTAGAATTATTAGAATTATTAGAATTATTAGAATTATTAGAATTATTAGAATTATTATTAGAATTATTAGAATTATTAGAATTATTAGAATTATTAGAATTATTAGGATTATTAGGATTATTAGGATTATTAGGATTATTAGGATTATTAGGATTATTAGGATTATTAGGATTATTAGGATTATTAGGATTATTGGAATTGGAATTAGAATTAGAATTCTTTATTGGCCAAGTGTGATTGGACACACAAGCAATTAGTTTTTGGTGCACATGCTTGCAGTATACATAAAAGAAAAGTTACAATTTTATCTATCTATCTATCTATCTATCTATCTATCTATCTATCTATTTATTTATTTCAATATATAATGTTGGTATCACAGGATATAATGATAGTAATATATATTAATGGAAGAATAGAAGAAAAAGACGTAAGAATAATGCGGAAGAGATAATAGAGTTCATAGTCGTATACCTGTAGCTAGTAGAAATATAAGAGAAGTATTAGGACAGGGGACGGAAGGCACGTTAGTGCACTTATGCACGCCCCTTACTGACCTCTTAGGAATCGGGAGAAGTCAACCATGGATAGTCTAAGGGTAAAATTTTGGGAGTTAGGGGATGACACTACGGAGTCCGGTAATGAATTCCATGCTTCAACACCTCGATGACTAAAGTCGTATTTTTTTACAGTCACGTTTGGAGCAGTTAATATTAAGTTTGAATCTGTTGTGTGCTCTTGTGTTGTTGTGATTGAAGCTGAAGTAGTCGTTGACAGGGAGGACATTGTAGCATATGATGTTGTGTGCAATGCTTAGGACATTTTTCAAGAATCATGAGATACAACACTTTATGATTGTCACAGGGATCAAATAAGCACTGAAGAAACAATTTAATAATCAGTTTTAGTGTTAGGTCGGGTTTCACCTTTTATATGTATTGTATTTTTGTCTATATTGTCGAGTCTCCGGAGAAGGGCAGCCTAGAAATCCGACCGAATAAAATAAATAAATAAATCTCAGTAAGAACACACAGAGAGACATATAAATAGACACATGAACAGACATGTGTGTGCGAACACACAGCCGCACCCACCAGAAATCCTTTCACGTAACTCTGAGATCAACCCTGCTTGGATCAAGGAGCGAATCCTGGCAGATGGCTGATGATAAACCTTCTTGCTAATCCAGGGTGGCTGGAGAGCAGAAGAGGTCCAGGGATTTTGAGAAGGGGGGTGGGGAGCAGAAAGAGCTTCCACGCCTTGAAGTAAGAGCATGACGGGGATTGATGTCCTGGAAGGACGTCTGACTTCTCACCAAGGCCGGGCAGCCATTTTTTTCATTCTGAATGGCACGTTTGCAGAAGGAAGTGACTGAAAAGAATTGAAAGATATTTTTAAGAGACATATTAATCCTATCCCATAAACTCTTCCTCCCTTTCCCAATCTCACTACATTTTTCCTTTTGTTTCCTTCCTCTCCTCTCATCTCGTCTTGTCTCGTCTCGTCTCGTCTCCTCTCCTCTACTTTACTTTACTCTCCTCTCCTCTACCTTACTCTCCTCTCCTCTCCTTTACTTTACTTTACTCTCCTCTCGTCTCGTGTCCTCTCCTCTCCTCTACTTTACTCTCCTCTCCTCTACTTTACTTTACTCTCCTCTCCTCTCGTCTCCTCTACTTTACTTTACTCTCCTCTCCTCTCGTCTCCTCTACTTTACTTTACTCTCCTCTCCTCTACTTTACTTTACTCTCCTCTCGTCTCCTCTCCTCTACTTTCCTTTCCTTTCTTTCCTCTCCTCTCCTCTCCTGTACTTTACTCTCCTCTCCTCTCCACTACTCTCCTTTCCTCTCCTCTCCTCTACTTTACTTTATGTTCTTTTCCTTTCCTTTCCCTTTCCCTTCCTCTCCTCTCCTCTCCTTTACTTTACTCTCCTCTCCTCTACTTTACTTTACTCTCCTCTCGTCTCCTCTCCTCTACTTTCCTTTCCTTTCTTTCCTCTCCTCTCCTCTCCTGTACTTTACTCTCCTCTCCTCTCCACTACTCTCCTTTCCTCTCCTCTCCTCTACTTTACTTTATGTTCTTTTCCTTTCCTTTCTATTCCTTCCCTTTCCCTTCCCTTTCCCTTTCCCTTTCCCTTCCTCTCCTCTCCTCTCCTTTACTTTACTTTACTACATATAAAAGGTGAAACCCAACCTAACACTAAAACTGATAATTAAATTGTTTCCTTTCCCTTTCCTTTCCCTTCCTCTTCTCTCCTCTCCTCTACTTTACTTTCTGTTCCTTTCCCTTCCCTTCCCTTCCCTTCCCTTTCCCTTCCTTCCTTCCTTCCTTCCTTCCTTCCTTCCTTGTAACTTGTTGCTTGTTTTTTATTTATTTATTGTTAGAGTTGAAAGGGACCATGCAGGTCATCAAGTCCAACCCCCTGCCTGAGCAGGAATCCTAAAGCACCCCAGCCAAGTGGCAGTCCAATCTCCTCTTGAAAGTGTCCAGAGTTGGGGAGTTCACAACCTCCGCAGGCAGGTTGTTCCACTGGTTGATCACTCTGACCGTCAGGAAGTTCTTCCTTACTTCTAGGTTGAATCTCTCCTTGGTCAGCTTCCAGCCATTGTTGCTCGTCCGGCCCTCTGGTGCTCTGGAGAATAGACTGACCCCCTCCTCTCCGTGGCAACCCCTCATATACCTGTATACAGCCATCATGTCCCCTCTGGCCCTCCTTTTCTCTAGGCTATCCATGCCCAGTTCCCCCAATCTCTCTTCGTAAGTCTTGGTTTCAAGTTTGTATCCCAAAGATTTGTATTATTTCTTTTTATTTTAAAAAACGTGTTTTATTTACAAAACATTTTAAAGAAAACATAACAAACCACAATATATACATTATATTATAACAATACGAACATTGTTTTCCTGATTGCTTATTTGACCCCTATGACAATCATTAAATGTGGTACCTCATGATTCTTGACAAATATATATTTTCTTTTATGTACACTGAGAGCATAGTCACAAAGACAAATTTCTTGTGTGTCCAATCACACTTGGCCAATAAAGAATTCTATTCTATTCTATTCTATTCTTTCATTCCTCCCTCCCTCCCCTTCCTTCCTTCCTTCCATCCTCCCTCCTTCCCTCCTTCTTTCCTTCCTTCATTCCTTTCTTCCCTCCCTCCCTTCCTCCCCTTTCCTTCCATCCCCTCCTTCCCTCCCTTCCTCCCTCTTCTTCCTTCCTTCCTTCTTTACTCCCTGACTCTGTCGGCAATAAAACAGACCTATGACATGTTGATGTTTCCCCTGCATCCATCTCCACATTCCTTGAGGCAGGAGCTGGGCCAGAGCCAACCACAACACCTTCCTTCCTTCCCTCCTTCCTTCTTTCCCTCCTTCCTTCCTTCCCCCTCTCTTCCTCCTCCTCTTTTAGTACTCATTCACCACCCATTTTTCTTTCCTATATAGAATTTATTATTTTGTTTTGTTTTTCGTTTTGGTAAAGCGCCAGATGTTTCCATTCATCGTGCATGAATCCAATTCTGGGTTTTATTTTATTTTCTTTCTTTTTCCCCCATGGCAGGAGGTTTTCTTGGCATTTTTCTGCTCTCCAGCTTGCATTGGAAAATTGCTTCTGTTGCTTTTTTTTCCTTTTTAAAAAGAAATCAAAATACTGGCTCAGGTTTAGAGCCTGCTGTTGCTGGCAAACTACCCTCTTCCCATTGTAAACGGATACCTGCAATTTGTGGAGCTTATCAAGAGGACGAGCTGGCTGCCTGCCCAAGTTGTCATAATGACACCGATTGCAGAACCATGAAAAACTATATGCTTTGCCCACTTCGGCTTGGCAAATTTAGATGGCAGAAAAGATGCTCCGATTGTTGTAGATGCCTACACACTTTGAAAGCGAGGCTGGGTTCTAATTGGCCTTTCAAATGTTCATAAAACAAGGAGAAAAGTTCAGCCCGCAAAGTCTTGGCTCTTAACACCTAAAGGACAGGAGGATTCCCAGCAGGTAAAACTCCATTTAGCCTGGGATTCATTGCATTGTACAAACTCAGGCAACAATTCATTTCTCAAATTAAAGGAATCGTATGTGTTGTACCCAGCTCCTGCCCCAAGGAGTGTGGATGTGGGGGAGACATCCACATGCTGCAGGCCTGTTTTGCCCCCGGTGGAATCTGATGATGAAGGCTCCTCTGACCAAGAAGACATGAGTGACAGGGAGGAGGAGAGTCTGGCAGACAGCTCAGAAGGAGATCAATTATCTAGCTCCTCCTTGGATTCAGAACAAGAGTTAATGATACAGCCACGCATGCGGAGAGCGATGCATAGGCAACAACAACTGAGAGATTATTATCAAAGAAAATGAGGCCACCTGTGGTTGGGTGGGGCTGTGGTGATTAGTGAGGCTGCTATAAATAGCAGCCTGTGGGTTTGGCCATTGTGGAGGATTATCTGATCGTTGTGTTTCGTGCCTGCCTTGCTGACTTTGACCTTTTGTGTGCTGATTTTTTCCCCCGCTTTGAAACTAAACCAGAGCAAAGTGTGTTTCACTTTGTGAAAGAAGAAGGACTGTGAATTGCCTCACATCTGCAATCTAAGTATCACAGAACTGATAAGGGACTTGTACAAATTACCAGTTTGTTTGGAGATGAGTGCTCTTTGCTATACCAAACGAGGGCTTAGTTTAAGTGAATTTTCATTATAAAGAACATTGTTTTGAATTTTCAAACTTGTGTGTGTCTGAAATTTGTACCTGTGAATTTTTGGGAGGAGTGTACCAGAGAGCCAGACAGAAAATGTACGAAAGCAACTAAGATAATATTTTAGAAGCTACTGAGAGGCTTATCCTCCAGGGTTGGGTTGCCTGACATTTTGATTTAAATCATTTTACTTGTAAACTACTCGGTAACCACATTTACATGGTCAGTAAATTTATCAAGAGTTTTATCTAATTAGCTTATTTCACTCTTCCCATTGTTCATGGATGATGTCTTATTTGTTCTTTTCTGCTGATTTTCTTCGTGTCACATAATTTTTGAGCATTTTTAGCATCCATAATCCCCAGGCTATCTTCATACTCACCTGCCCAGGTATTAAATGCACCAATGGTTCAGCATCTCTGCTTCCATCCAATATCCTTGAGAACTAGTATCCATGCCATCATTCTTCCAAATTATCTTTTTTTCCCCCCTATTGGATCAGATCTTTCTTTTATCTTACACTTCTTGGTCCCTTAAGGAGGAATGGTAGGAGTAAAACTATCATGATATCCAGGGATGAAGGATGAAGTATAGAGGTCAAGGTTTAAAAAACCTCCAAGATGTGATGTACAGTGGTACCTTTACTTACAAACTTAATTTGTTCCGTGACCAGGTTCTTAAGTAGAAAAGTTTGTAAGAAGAAGTAATTTTCCCCATAGGAATCAAGGTAAAAGCAAATAATGTGTGCAATTGGAGAAACCACAGGGAAGGTGGAGGCCCTGTTTCCTCCCAGAAGATTCCTAGAGAGGCCCCATGGAGGCTTCTCCCTGCTTTTTCCGGCCCTGTTTCCTCCCAGGAGATTCCTAGAGAGGCCCCACTGAGGCTTCTCCCCGCCTTTTCCGGTCCTGATTCTTCCCAGGAGATTCCTAGAGAGGCCCCACGGAGGCTTCTCCCTGCCTTTTCCGGTTACAGTTTTGGAGGCTCGGGTTTGTAAGTAGAAAATGGTTTTTAAGAAGAGGCAAAAAAATCTTGAACACCGGTTCTAATCTAGAAAGATTTATGAGTAGAGACATTCTTAGGTAGAGGTACCACTGTATATTTGTCTCACTGGAGAAATAAACAAGGCCAGAACTGGCCTTTATCTTGATTGGCTGTTTCAAAAACACCAACTAGTTAGAAGAGAGAAAATTTAGCATTATCAGCTTCCTGTTGCGTCTCATGTCACCCACCCAAAAAGAAAAAAAAAATTAAGGAAGGAATGAATTCAAACAAAACTATGTTCAAACAATGACAGAAAAGCAGGCATTGTATCCCGACAGAGGGATTAAAACAGAACGGGTGTTTTATTTTTAGCGTCCTTTCAAAAAACAATATGTAACCCTCCCACAGTGCCTTAAAAATACTCCCTTCAAATGCGCCATCCAAATGTTTACTTGGAATACAAAAAGAGCCCATCAAAGATTCGCCAATCTGTCTTGTTCAAAAAATAAAACAAAAGCAAAGCCCCAACAACACCAGAAATCAATGTTTATTAAAAATGAAAGAGGGGGAAAAAAAACCCAGGCAAGTGTTTTCTCCTTTTAGAAAAGTAACAGAATAGAATAGAATTTTATTGGCCAAGTATGATTGGACACACAAGGAATTTGCCTTGCTCTCAGGAAAGAAAAGATAAGTTTGTCAAGAATCAATGGTACAACACTTAGTGATAGTCCTGATACAAATAATCAATCAAGTCATATTAGGAACCAGTCAATATAAATTGTAAGGTTACACAAGCAACAAAGTTACAGTCATACAGTCACTTGTGGGGGAAGATGGGTGATGGGAACAATGAGAAAATTAATAGTAGTCTGGAGGACAGAAGGGAAAGGGGGGACATGATCGAAACATTTAAATATGTTAAAGGGTTAAATAAGGTTCAGGAGGGAAGTGTTTTTAATAGGAAAGTGAACACAAGAACAAGGGGGCACAATCTGAGGTTAGTTGGAGAGATTTCCTGACAGAACAATTAATCAGTGGAACTTCTTGCCTCCAGAAGTTGTGAATGCTCCAACACTGTAAGTTTTTAAGAAGATGTTAGATAACCATCTGTCTGAAGTGTTGTAGGGTTTCCTGCCTAAGCTAGGGTTGGACTAGAAGACCTCCAAGGTCCCTTCCAACTCTGTTGTTGTTGTTGTTGTTGCTGCTGCTGCTGTTGTTATTATTATTATTATTATTATTATTATTATTATTATTATTATTATGAAAACTTGAAATCTGACTGCTTTTCAGATCTCTGGCTCTTGCAGCATCCCCATTGGCCACAATCAAAATTCAGACGTCTAGCAACTGATTCATATTTATGCCAGCTGCAATGTCCCGGGGGGGGGAGGGGTGTTCATGGGATCTCCTTTTTCAACCTTCCGACAAGCAAACTCAATGGAGAAAGTAGATTCATTTAACAACCAGGTTACTAACTAATCAACTTGGAAGAATTCACTTAACAATGCTAATCCTAATCCCAATCTGAATCCCAATCCCAATAACAACCCTAACCCTAACCCTAACCCTAACCCTAATCCTAACCTATATTGGAGGAAGATACTGTATGTATAGTAGATGTAATGTAACTGTCTAATTTAGCAACAGAAATTGTGGATTCAATTGTGGCTGTAAATCAAAAACTACCTGTACCCCAAACTGGCTCCCATTTCGCACATTTACCCCACCCATTCTCCTGAGAATATCCTCTCTTCCTGGGATTAAACTGGGATTTGAAATCTGGACTAAGGGAGCTAATGAAAAGATAACCTTATTCAAGGCGTACATCATTATCTTAACATTTGGGCACGATAAATTGCCTTTGTATGACTTTTGCTTTGCATTATTGGCGGAAAACAAAGCCTGCAAAAGCCATTTGTCCGACGATCGTGTGCCGCACAGATAAAACCAGCTCTGCTCTGAATGGGAAATGCAGATTGTCTTCTGACAGGCCTATCAACACGAATGGAATGATTGTTTTAATTGGATTTAAGATGTTGTGCACTATATATTTTATATGTTGTGAACCGCCCCGAGTCCTTGAAGAGGGGTGGCATAGAAATCCAATAAATGCATTTCTCCAAAGCTCCTTTGGCTGTCGAAGATGAATCCATGATAACCTTCCTCAACAATACACAAGCTCCAGAGATCATCGGCATTGTTGAGGGGAGCACTGTACACTGTAACCTCTCTCTCCGGAGAAAGGGATGGAAAGCGTTATCCTTTTGTGATGGGGTTCCACAGGGAAGGCCTATTCACCTGCTTTCTAAAGCTTCCTTAATTGTTCCAGTGGCTGGAACTGATGCAAAGCTTTCCAGCTCTTTGGACTAAACCAGCTTGGTAGACAAAGGCCTCCATCAAAGGTGGAATGAGATAAGAGCAGCCCAGGGAGTTCCTTGAACTTACGAGATAGTGGGAATCGTTCCACTGGACTGGTAGGGTTTTGGTTTCCTCCCCCTTTCAGATGCAACATTTGGCCGTGGGGTCTTATACAAGTCCTCTTTCACCTTCTCTCGGTGTGCGTTGACAGCTAGAGAAGGTACTTCTTATCAGAGGTTCTCAGAGCTTTGGGGGCATGCCAGCTTTGATGCGCCAAGGATTTTTGCTTTGTTTTGGGGAGAAGGGTGGAAAGTGTCATGGCCCCATCGAAGCCTGAGTCTTTAGAAGAACAGGACCTGGGACTATGGAGGTCGAGGGTGCAGCTTCATTGGCTCTGGAGGAATGTGAGCAGTATTGAGCAGTACAGTGGTACCTCTACCTAAGAACGCCTGTACTTAAGGACTTTTCTAGATAAGAACCAGGTGTTCAAGATTTTTTTGCCTCTTCTTAACCCTGCTGTTCTGTTTAAGAAAAGTAACAAATCTTCTGTTCCCGGGTCACCCTGACCCGGACCGAAAACTCTTCATTTGCAGTGCTTATGTTTGGTCAATTTGAATACTTTTTTCACTTGGAAAGTAGTCTGAACATTTCTGCACACAATGATATGAAAATTGAACTGAAGAAATTAATCCTTATTGGTTTATTTTGCACATAAATATGCCTCCCCCCCCGTTTTTGTGAATTTTCTTTAGGTTTATTGATAATTATGCCTGCAAAATACATTCTATTTTACTAAAGTTGGTATGGGATTGGTAGCTTGAACATTTCTGAACATAATGATATGAAAATTGAACTGGAAAAATTGATGCATATTGGTTTATTTTGTTGATGAAATGCACGCCCCCCCCCGTTTTTTTTAAATAGTCTTCACTTTATGGATAGTTTTGCTAGCAAAATACATTCTATTTTACTAAAGTTGGTGTGGGATTGGTAGCTTGAACATTTCTGAACATAATGATATGAAAATTGAACTGGAAAAATTGATGCATATTGGTTTATTTTGCACATAAAGTATGCCTCAATTATTTCAATTTATATAAAAATTATGCTGTTAATTTCAAACTTACATACTTTTTTTTAGTAAAATGGATTTGTTTCATAAAATTAGTTCTCTGGCTACAATGTGGTTGATTTTCAAAAGGATATTCCAAATATTTCTAGACAAATATGTATAAACAGTGACAATAATGGCACACAGCAAGGCCGAGGGGGGGTGGCCCTTTTGTGGCAAAAATAAACCAATAAGAACCATTTTTTTCAGTTCATTTATATTTTTCTTATATTCAGAAATGTTCAATTTAGTATATCAAACCTTTTGGGGGAAAATTCCTTAGGGATTTGTAGCCTTAAAAAATAGAAATTGACACGAAATTTAAAAAGGATGGGGGGAGGGGCTTTTTGATCAAAATAAAAATATAAGTCTCAATTTTTCCAGTTCAATTTTCATATCATTATGTTCATAAATGTTCAAACTAGTTTTCCAGTTGAAAAGGTTTTCAAAAAGACCAAATTCAAGTGCCTAAAAAAAATCATTTTGGTCCGGGTCTATATGACCCGAACAGACTAAGTGTGACTTTTTTTTTGCCCAGAAAAAAAAATTTTCCCCCACCCCCACAAATATTTTTTTGATGGTCAGCATTGTTAAATTGAGTAAATGAATGCCTAAGATTTTAAAGAATATTTCGGATTTGGAGCATAAAAAAATAAAAAGTGAAAATGGTTGCAAGCAGCTGAGGGGGGTGGGGAGGCCTTATTTCTGATGTTAAAAAACCAGTAAGAATCATTTTGTTCAGTTCCTTTATATTTTTCTTATATTCAGAAATGTTCAAGCTACCAATCCCACACCAACTTCAGTAAAATAGAATGCATTTTGCAAGCAAAACTATCCATAAATTGAAAAAACTTTCACAAAAACGGGGGGGCGTGCATTATATCAGCAAAATAAACCAATAAGAATTACTTTTTTCATTTCAATTTTCATATCATTGTGTGCAGAAATGTTCAGACTACTTTCCAAGTGAAAAAAGCTTTCAAAAAGACCAAACATAAGCACTGCAAATGAAGAGTTTTCGGTCCGGGTCAGGGTGACCCGGGAACAGAAGATTTGTAACTTTTTTTGCCCAGCAAAAACTAAGCCCCCCACCCCCCCCAAAAAAATTCTCATAGAGAGAACCCCTGAAATGATGAAATTACATGAAATTTCAAGTTTCAGATATGCAGGGAAAATTTTTTACAGGGACTCAAACTTGGCTTCGGGTCACATACGACCCGAACAGAACAGCATTAAGAACCACTTTCTACTTAAGAACCCAAGCCCAGAAAAGTTTCCCAGGAAATTTGAGAGCGGCACGAAGGCCCAGCTAGTTTCCTGCCCCCCCCCCTGGGTTCCTCTCTCTGGCGCAGTGTATGGGAGGCAGCCTCACATCGGGTGTATGGAGGGCGCGTGCTCCTCCTCGCCATCTCAGAGTCCCTCTTTTTTAAAAAAAAGCCTTAAAGTTTTGGATTTTTTTGTTTCCGCTCAGCTCACCTTCTTCCTTCAGCAGTGACTGTCCCCCTCCTCTTCCTCCTCCCACCCAAATTCCAAGCTTTTATTTCTTTCCTAATGGATTTGCACACATTATTTACTTTTACATTGATTCCTATAGGAAAAATTGCTTCTACTTACAAACCTTTCTACTTAAGAACCTGGTCACGGAATGAATTAATTTCTTAAGTAGAGGTACCATTGTATTATTTATTTCTCTATCTATCTATCTATCTATCTATCTATCTATCTATCTATCTATCTATCTATCTATCTATCTATCTTTCTTTCTATCTTTCTTTCTTTCTATCTTTCTATCTATCTATCTATTTGACTTCTTTAAAAAAATAGTCTTTATTAATTATTTACATTAAGAAAAATACATAAATACCGAAAAACAAACAGAAGCAAAAACAAAAACAAAACATGACCTATGTAGACATTGTCATTCATAGTTACAATTATATATCAAGTCATAAACACTCAACAATTTGCACATTTGCCAACCTGCCCGTTGCCATTATTGCTACGGCTTTTTAAATTTTATTTTATTTACTAGGATTCTATGATTCTATGATCTGGAGGAGGCCAATTCTCTGTGTTCTTATAGGTCTCCGGGAGGTATGTGGCAGGAGACAGTCCCGTAAATAATACCAGTATGGGCCACTCTGCGTTCCACCCCGTCCTGCCTGCTGCCCACCCCTGACTAGTCCCCTTAATAGTTTTGGAATCCACTCTAAAGATCTCCCCAAAGCTAGTAAAGACAGTTTATTTTTTTTCTTCAAGGGTCTTTGGACCAGAATTAGAGAGAATGCCCTTTGTGTTTCCTGGCATTTATGATGCTGCATTTGGTTTTACTATTTTTTACTTTATTTTATTGTTATGAACTGCCTGGAGTCCACGTAGATTACAGCAAAATATAAATGTGATGCCTCCATAAATACAACTCTCTGCGTTTGTGTCGATAGATCCATATATGCACCTCACCAGGCAATAACTGTCACTGAGCCCAGCCTTCAAATCTGAAATATAGCTTCGCCACTCTTTATAGATTTTTAGGTCGAGAAATAAACTCCAGCTAAATTCACCCACAGCTTTGTGACTCTGCAATGTTCTCAGCAGATGTATGTATATATATATATATATATATATATATATATATATATATATATATATATATATATATATATATATATATATATTTTTAACCTTGGATTAGTTTTATATATAATATAGATCTATTTCAAGCTATTTAGCTCTCATCAGCTAGCCATACCCTTTTGGGATTCGAATTCGGGCTGCTTGCCTATTAGACAGTTATTATTATTATTATTATTATTATTATTATTATTATTATTATTAATTAGATTTGTATGCCGCCCCTCTCCGCAGACTCGGGGCGGCTCACAACAGTGATTAAAAAAAATGTATTGGCAAATCTAATAATTTAAAATCTAAAATAGCAATTGTACATTTAAAAAATCTAAAAACAAGGAACCCCAATATAAAAAACATACATACAGTCATATCATGCACTAAAACTACATAGGCGGGGGAGATGTCTCAGTTCCCCCACGCTTGACGACAGAGGTGGGTTTTGAGGAGTTTACGAAAGGCAAGGAGGGTAGGGGCAGTTCTAATCTCTGGAGGGAGCTGATTCCAGAGGGTCGGAGCCGCCACAGAGAAGGCTCTTCCCCTGGGTCCCGCCAGATGACCTCTAAGCCAGTGTTTCCTAACCTTGGCAACTTGAAGATATCTGGACTTCAACTCCCAGAATTCCCCAGCCTGCATTCGCTGGCTGGGGAATTCTGGGAGTTGAAGTCCAAATATCTTCAAGTTGCCAAGGTTGGGAAATACTGCTCTAAGCCACAAGTTCCCCTCCCTATCAGCTGAAGTAGGGGATAGATTAAATTATTTTTCCTTGCCAGATCACCTGGAAAACCCAAATATTCCTGGCCCCTGAACTGGGGATGAAAGGTGAAAGGAAGCAGTATGCTCCCTCCCATATTTGGATATACCAGGTGATCTGGCAAAAGGAAACACACACACACACACACACTCACTCCATACACATAAAGTGTATGTATGTATGTATGTATGTATGTATGTATGTATGTATGTATGTATGTATGTATGTATGGATATAGGTTAAAGCAGGGGTAGGCAAAGTTGGCTCTGCTATAACATGGACTTCAACTCCCAGAATTCCTGAGCTAGCATGATTGGCTCAGGAATTCTGGGAGTTGAAGTCCACAAGTCATAGAAGAGCCAACTTTGCCTACCCATGTACACATATGGGATTTGAACCTGCAGAGTCTGCATATATATAATGCAGAGAAGGGAAGAAAAAGTTTATATTCATTACTGTTATTAATTTTCAGATATATGAATTAAGTTGCATATTCAATGTATGTTTTGATTCTCATCACCCATCCAGTTTTTTAAATTCTATAATCTGTTTAAAGTGGTCCAGCATTTGTTTTTTGTTTTTTTAAAAAAACCCTTAAAACATGCTTTGTAAAAATTCTGCATGCATTTTTCTCATTTTTTGAAATCAATGATTTTTGCCAAAATCTTGCTCGCACGAGGACACTTGCACGAGATTTCAATTGCTGCGCATCTCCTCTCGTCTCATCTCCTCTCCACTCCTCTCCTCTCCGATCCATTCCTCTCCTCTCCGATCCACTCCTCTCCTCTCCTCTCCGATCCACTCCTCTCCTCTCCTCTCCGATCCACTCCTCTCCTCTCCTCTCCTGCATTTCACTTCACCTCTCCATTGCTCTCTTCTTCTCTCCCCTCAACACTTCACCTGTCTTCCCCTCTCCTCTCTTGCACTTCACCTTTCTCCTCCTCCTCTCCTCTTCTCTCCTGCACTTCTCCTCTCCTCTCCTATCTTCTCCTCTGTTCTGCCGGGCTCTATGGTATGAGTCTCCCGAAAATTCATGGGTAAAAATTTCAGACACACACACACACTTGAAAGTTCAAAAACAAAGTTCTTTATCACAACATTCAAAAGAAACAAAGCACCCTTTTTGTATTGCAAAGAACACTTATCCCAAAACAACCTTGTAGGATATACAATCCCCTTAATTAGTCCTTAAGTACTTAGCTAGCAGCTGTGAAGTAACGTCACAGCTCTCCTTCTCCCACAAAGTGAGACACACACACTTTGCTCTGCTTGGTTTCAAAGTCGTGAAAAATCAACAAACTAAGTCTGGAAACAGCAAGGCACGGTCCTGAAGAAACAACGATCAGATAATTTTCCACAACGGCCAAGCCAGCACGCTGCTATTTATATCAGCAGCTCTAATTACTGGAGCCCCACCCAAACACAGGTGGCCTCTCTTATCTCCTGTAATACTTCCTCAATTGGTCTCTTCGATGCATAATTCTGTACCTGCATGGGTCTAACACTTCGTCATCCGAATCGACCGAAGATAATGGAGATTGGCTTCCTGGGCTGTGTGCCAAGCCCCCCTCTTCCAAGTCACCCACACCTTCTTCTTCTTCCGAGGAAACTTCACTACCTGACTCTGATGGCAATAAAACAGGCCTATGACATGTTGAAGTTTCCCCTGCATCCATCTCCACATTCCCTGGGGCAGGAGCTGGGCTAGAGCCAACCACAACATCCTCTAGAAAAGGTCACCTCTGGCTTTGGAACAGCCTGCTTGGAAGCAAGAACGAGTTAACTCTCCATCTTCTTATGGGCATCCTAGCAACATCCATTTAGTCACTGAGGAAAGGAAGAGCCAGACCAAAATTTATCTGCTCTTGTCCATGAAAGGAACATTATTCATCAGTTCTCTTTTCCAAAATGGTTTGGGTCTGGATATTGTTTTTTTTTAATTATTATTATTTTTTGTTAAGTTTATTTGACAAACCAACATACAAACAACATTAAACATTTACATTCCTCTATATGCATAAAGATTAATCTTTTACAATTCTATTTACTATACATTATATTCCTTTACTGCTATTTCCCCCCCTTTTTTAAAGATGCATTTGTACAATTTCTCCCACACTCTGTAGTAGTTCTTATTTTGTTGATTTTATATTTCATATGTTAATTTACTTAATTTGGCGCAGTCTAACATTTTTTTAATCACCATCTCTTCATTTGGAGTCTTTTCTTGCTTCCAGACTTGTGCGAATGCCAATCTTGCCGATGTAAGTATATGTGTTATTAAATAATAGTTTTCTTTGCTGTGTTGGCCTCTAATTATTCCTAATAAATACATTTCTGGTTTCGTCTCTAATTTATAATCCAATATTTCTTCCAGCCAGGTCTGAATTTTGATCCAAAATTTCCTTGCTTCCGGACATAGCCACCAGATGTGATAATATGTTCCTACATCTTTTTTGCACTTCCAGCATTTGTTACTTATATTCGAATGTATTTTAGCTAAACGTGCTGTAGCGTAGTGCCATTGGAAAAACATTTTATATAGGTTTTCTTTGTAGGGTATAGATAGTGTCATCTTATAATTTACTTTCCATAATTTTTCCCAGTCTTCCAATTGGATAGTATAGCCAAAATGGGTCTGGATATTGTGGAGAGGAGCAGAAATGATATTGCTTTGCACTTACTTTACACTGAAATGAACACCAAAGTATTTTTGATTTTCTTCCCTGGGTTCTTAGCCCAAGAACTGTAAATTGTTCTCCAGTTCACATTTAAGGCTTCTTCTTCTGCTTGAGTACACAGAGAGAATGAGCTTTTTTCCTCACGGAGAACATGCCACCATTAATTTAAGAAATCGTTTTTCTCCTTAAGTGAGGTTAAATATTTTCTACTTAGGGGGAAAAAAATTATCCCAAGGAAGGACAAGGGCAGCTTTTTGAAATAACGATGCAACCTTTGCTTCTAGTCCTCTTGAATTTTCCCTTCCCTGAATCAGGTAGTTGGAAGAAAACTAACTTTTGCTCAAGAAGGCAATCAAATTTAATAGTGGTGACAAAGATGATTTACTGCAAGGTTGGAGCTGTGCATATATAGTGTAACCAAAAGAGAGAAATTAAAAAGGGACAAAATGTGATGGAAAAGTAAATACCATTTTTAACCATTTTCATATTTATTTCAGCAAGGGAGAAAAATTAGGATAGGATTGGAAAGCAAATGCTCTCTGACATTGGCCTCATTTTAATTGACAGATAAATGCAGACTTGTGCAATCAGCCAGACTCCCATTCATGTAAGTAAATAGAAGAATGGTGCAAAAAATATAATTATATATATTATATATTCACAAGGAGGAGTCTTCCTCGGTAATTTACCGTATAAACTGCAGTAATTGTACACACCACTATGTGGGTGAAACAGCTAAAAGGTTGAGAACTCGTGTACACGAACACAAATTAGCGGTCCGGCGTCAGGAACAGCGCTCCCAGATTTGGATACACATGGAGGAGCAAGGCCATGGCTTCGATTTCCAGGGAACTGAGATTCTGGCACGGGATGAAACCAAGGGAGGTCGCCTCCTAAAAGAAGCCTGGTTCTCGAATGAAAACTCTTTAAATAGACACATCGATATGCCATCGGCATACCAGGCTTTAAGGCACCAACAACGACTTAAAGGAGATGGGTCATTAAGATTGGACACAGCCCCCAGCAGAATTCCCCAGGCCAGACATAGAAACCAGCCAAATGAGGGTGGGATAACCCCCCACGAGAAACAAGGGAACATACTGGAGTAATACGGAGGTAGAGGTGGAGGGGCACAATTTAAGTCTAACATAGAGGACAAGGGGGGATTAGAACAGTGTAGACCTAGGACGAGGACATGGGTAAAAAAATTGCAAGAGCAGACATGTACCACTATAGAAAGTAACAACGACAATGGGGGGAAGAAAGGAATACCAAACACCTCCGAAGCATTGCCTCACAACTCCACCCCCTCCCTTGGGGAGGGAAAAAGGCAACAGACACGAGTAAAAGCGGTAGATCTCCCTTCAGCCAGCAGGATTAAGCCCACAGTTAGGCTTACCGCAGGGGGGAGGGAAGGGTGTGGCCCCGTGACGCGGGCAATGAGCAGACTGAGTAATGCTTTATAAAGATGTTTGTCTCCCACGGCATTTTAATACTCTGACGAAGTTAGCAGCACGCTAACGAAAGGTAAGTGGTTTTATTAAAGTCTCTATGTTCCGGTGATCGAGATGACTGCTGCCTCATCATTCACGTATGTACCTGGAACTCGCATTTTTAGGACTATTCTTGATATATATATATATATATATATATATATATATATATATATATATATATATATATATATATATATATGTCACATGTTTAAGCTGAATTTGAAAATTAAGGGAGACTAGGATAGATCTATTTCTATATATTTCTATATATATTTGTTTTCGTAAATTTTCACGGGTATATGTATGTAGATTGTTCTGAGTTCGGGTTTTGCCCTGTGTAATGTTTTGCATGTCTATGCGACGTTTCGGCGAAATCACATTCACCATCTTCAGGCTGAAGTTCCAATCTTTGTGTTGTTGTAAATGGAATGTCGCATAGACATGCAAAACATTACACAGGGCAAAACCCGAACTCAGAACAATCTACATAATCTGGCGACGTTTCGATGAGGTCCCACTCATCATCTTCAGGCTGGTGTTTCTCTCCTTGATCTCAAGTGAGCACTGCGAGACCTGAGCTGCATTCCTTCTATAAATACTGGTGGCTGGGTGTGGTTTGATGGCTCAGCAATTGCCTGCTGTGTAGAAACTTCCTGGTGAGTCAGAGGGGTAACAATTGGGGTCGTTGATGTAGCTGAGGTATGCTGATTAGTTAATGGTTGTAGATTAGGCGTGATGTCCTGAGTAGTTGGGACTTGCAAGTTACTTGATTGCTTTACAATGTGTGTCCTGAGTCTGGTTTCTGTGGCTGGGATACGTTTGAGGGCTGGTTTCCAAATGTCTGGTAAGCGAGAGGTATCATCTCGCTTGTTCATATTTTGGGGATGTTTTTCTATCTCGATTTTATCTCCGCAAACACAACATCAAGACAGCCTTTGGTACAGATAAAAAAATAGCCAACATCCTAAGAAACCCGAAAGACAATATCCAACTTGAAAACCAGGGAGTTTATCAAATACCATGTAAAATCTGCCCAGCCACATATATTGGACAAACAAACAGGAGAGTAAATGCACGTGTTGCAGAACATAAGAATGCATTAAAGAAAAAAGAAAAAACCTCCTCCCTTTTCCAACACTTCAAAACCACAGGACATGAAATTGATTTTGACAGTACCAAATTAATTTCCAAAACAGAACACTACAGCAAAAGAATAATCATGGAAGCCATCGAGATAGAAAAACATCCCCAAAATATGAACAAGCGAGATGATACCTCTCGCTTACCAGACATTTGGAAACCAGCCCTCAAACGTATCCCAGCCACAGAAACCAGACTCAGGACACACATTGTAAAGCAATCAAGTAACCTGCAAGTCCCAACTACTCAGGACATCACGCCTAATCTACAACCATTAACTAATCAGCATACCTCAGCTACATCAACGACCCCAATTGTTACCCCTCTGACTCACCAGGAAGTTTCTACACAGCAGGCAATTGCTGAGCCATCAAACCACACCCAGCCACCAGTATTTATAGAAGGAATGCAGCTCAGGTCTCGCAGTGCTCACTTGAGATCAAGGAGAGAAACACCAGCCTGAAGATGATGAGTGGGACCTCATCGAAACGTCGCCAGAAATTTCCAAATCCTACACGGGAAGAAACCCGAATATACCAAGACCATCATACCTGTACCCGTGAAAATCTACGAAAACATATATATATATATATATATATATATATATATATATATATATATATATATATATATATATATATATCTTTCCCTCTCTCTCTCCCTCTCTCTTTCTTTCTCCCTCTCTCTCTCCTTCTCTCCCTTTCTCTCTCTGCCCCCCTCTCTCCATCCCCCCCCCTTCCATCACTCTTTCTCCCTCTACCCTCCTGTCTCCCTCTCTCTCACACCCTCCATCTCCCTCCCTCAATCTCTCCCCCCCCCTCTGTCTCCACAAAGGGAAAAACAGTTCGACCTATCAAAACCAGCTGAGAAACACAAGTTAAAATATGGAAGAAAAATAGATCCAGCAAACTACAGACCTATCAGCCTGACTTCAATACCAGGGAAGATTCTGGGAAAGATATTCAAGCAATGAATCAGCAAACACCTAGACGCATAATAACCAAAAGTCAACATGGGGTTGCCAAAATCATGCCAGACTAATCTTGCTGCATTCTTTGACAATTGACAAAATTAGTGGACATCAGGAATGCTGTCAATATAATTTACTTGGACTTCGGTAAGGCATTTGATAAAGTAGATCATAACCTACAACTAGATAAAATAGAAAAATGTGGGTTAGACAGCATCACAACCAGATGGGTTCATAACTGGGTGACCAATTGCACTTAACATGTAGTCCTCCATGGACCTGCATCTACATGGTGGGAAGTATGCAGTGCAGTACCCCTCTGTTTCAGGCCCGGTACTCTTCAACATCTTGGATAAGGGGACAAATGAGAACCTCATCAAATTTGCAAATGACACTGAGCTGTTAGGAATAGCCAACACTCCAGAAGATAGGCTTAAGATACAGAAGGATCTTGACAGACTTGAATATTGGGTGCTATCTAACAAAATGAAATTCAATGGTAATAAAAAGTTAAGGTTCTACATTAAGACAAGAAAAACAAAATGCACAGGTACAGAATGTGTGGTACCTTGCTCAACTATGAGTACTAATGGACAACCATTTAAATATGAGCCAGGAGTGTGCAGCAGCTGCCAAAAAACCTAACCTAGCTTGCACAAAACAAAAGGATAGAATCAAGATCACTTGAAGTGTTAATACCACTACATAATGCCTTGGTAACTGTTGTGATTCCGTCTGAGACCCCTCAGGGAACGGCTGATCCTCTGCCGGCTTCCTGCTAAGAGGGGGAGGATGAGGAACAGGAGGTTCAGGCAGACGGGGAGGAGGAATCTCAGGCTGAGGGAGAGGGAGGACAGCCAGAGTCCCCCGAGAGGGAGCTCTCCCCAGCAAGCAGCCTGGATTCCTTAGATGAAAATGCACAAGCAATAATCGATCTCCGGCAGAGAAGAGCAACACAACGAAGGGGACAATTAGCCAGGTACTTTCAGCACTAAAGAGGCAACAGGTGGGTTTGGGTGTGGTGCTCTCTGGAAAGGCTGAAAAGACAGACCCACCCTTCCTGGCTTGTGGAGTATTATCTTTGGGAGTCCTGGGACCTGGCTGTGATCTTTGGCGTCTTGGAATTCTGGTTTGTGACTTTGAATACTGAAACCTTGGGGGAAAAAGGTGTGGGTTTTATTCTCTACAGTGGTGGGTATGCCAGCAAGAAGTCTGCTGTATTGTCTGGCCATCAGGACTCTGCTGTGAAGTCTCATAGCCTGCCTGTTGGGAAGAACAGGTTTTTCTCTGTGTTTATTTTTCAAACTATAAAGTGCTTTTGATTTTACCAGCGTGTCTGGCTGCTTTTTCCAGTTGGTGTTGAAGTCTGGGGGCACCCAGACAGAACAGGTAACTCTTGGAATATTTCATCCAGTTTTGGTTGCCACAATGTAAAAAAGATGTGGAGACTCTAGAAAAAGTGCAAAAAAGAGCAACAAAGATGATTAGGGGACTGGAGGCTAAAACATATGAAGCACAGTTGCAGGAACTGGGTATGTCTAGTTTAATGAAAAGAAGGACTAGGGGAGACATAATAGTACTGTTCCAACATCTCAGGGGCTTCCACAAAGAAGAGGGAGTCAAGCTACTCTCCAAAGCACCTGACAAGAAACAGTGGGTGAAAACTACTCAAAGAGAGAAGGAACCTAGAACTAAGAAGAAATTTCCTGCTAGAGAGAACTGTAACAATGGAAGTTTTAAAGAAGATATTGGGTAACCATTTGTCTGAAGCGGTGTAAGGTTTTTTACCTGAGCAGGGGGTTGGACTAGAAGACCCCCCAAAGTCCCTTCCAACTCTTATTCTGTTTCATTCCATCCTCTCTCTCCCTTCCTCCTTCCCTCTGCCCTCCCCTCTCTGTCTCTCTGACTGGAAAATCTAAGCAAAGGTGACTAATTTTACAAAAAAAAGGTGTCAAGTTGTTGTCAACTTGTATTGTCCTGAGGCAATATTCCAATTACAGTAGAAAGGCTGTAATTATTGTAAAGTGGAAAGGCTGCTGAGTCATGAACCTGAAAACCTCTGTGTTGTATATACTCCTGGTCAGTTGGAGGATGGCAAAGAGTTTGCTTACTCTGATACAGATAGTGTCTATGAATTAGTGGCAGGTCCTGGGTTACAGGTGTCAGAACAGGTGGAAGGCCAGCCACAGGACGCTGCTATGAGTCTAGACTCCAGTGAAGAAGAGACAGATAATAGATGGTTAAATCCGCATTTCAGAAGGGTGCAAAGGTGCAGGGAACAAGTGTTAGGGAAGATATATTAAGGGGAGGAACAGGTTAATTACTGAAGTGATTTATTTGTCACGTCCAGGTGCCAGCAGGGAAGAAAGGCAGAGTTTTCAATGTTGTAAATCCATCAAGGACGTGTGCCGGTATGGCTACAAAATAAGTTAGTTTATTCTCTGCTATTTAACAGCTGTTCTTAGTGCTTTGAACTACGCTGCATAGACTGCTTATCTTAAGATAAGGGGGGAGGCCTGGAGGAATGTTTTGGTGTGCTCTAATTATTAAAGATAAGAGAGGAAGGAATGTGACGGCCTGTAATGCATTTTGAATATGTGGGAGAGGAGAAATAAAGACGTTGTTTTTGTTTATGAAATCCTGCATTCAGTAAGCATTATTTCCAATCTAACCAAAGTTCTAACCAGAATCCAGAACACTCTGGAGCCTGGCTAGGCCGAAAATGTTCTACAATCTGATTGGTTAAGAATTGTATAAACTATAATGCACCTTTATTTTTTTAATTAATTAATTTATTCATTCATTCATTCATTCATTCATTTATTTATTTATTTGTATGCCACCCCTCTCCGTAGACTCGGGGCGGCTAACAACAGTAATAAAAAAACAGCATGTAAATCCAATACTAAAACAACTAAAAAAAACCTTATGGTAAAACCAAACATCCATACATACAAACATACCATGCATGAATTGTAAAGGCCTAGGGGGAAAGAATATCTCAGCTCC
Source organism: Erythrolamprus reginae (assembly GCF_031021105.1). Lineage (NCBI taxonomy): Eukaryota > Metazoa > Chordata > Lepidosauria > Squamata > Dipsadidae > Erythrolamprus > Erythrolamprus reginae. The sequence goes on from NC_091952.1 coordinate 9,980,261, forward strand.
CCCATGCCTGACGGCAGAGGTGGGTTTTAAGGAGCTTACGAAAGGCGAGGAGGGTGGGGGCAATTCTAATCTCCAGGGGGAGTTGGTTCCAGAGGGCCGGGGCCGCCACAGAGAAGGCTTTTCCCCTGGGCCCCACCAAACGACATTGTTTTGTTGACGGGACCCAGGGAAGGCCCACTCTGTGGGACCTAACCGGTCGCTGGGATTCGTGTGGCAGAAGGCGGTCTCGTAAATACCCTGATCCGGTGCTATGAAGGGCTTTATAGGTGATTACCAACACTTTGAATTGTGACCGGAAACTGATCAGCAACCTTTGCATATGTGTCATTCGTAGTAGTTCGTAGTGGTTAGTTCTGGGTGGTTCTTTGTAGTCTGTAGTTAGTGGTAGTGTGCTGTATAAGATAGTATTGGTGTTCTGTAAATTGAATATAGAGAATATACTGTAGTTTTTGTTGGCATGGGTGTCAAGATAAAGGAGTGTTTATGCATAAGTTTTGGGAATGCCCGATAGTGCAGGAATTTTGGCAAAAAGTGAAAGAGGATATCAATAGAATGCTAAATATACAATGGACAATCACTAAGGAAATGGCAGTACTAGTTAAAAGCAATGCGATGGGAGAATTTAGAGAAATAAAAAAAAGTAGCAATAGAAAGCGCTCAGGCAGTAATAGTCTTTGGTTGGAAGGATGCGACAAAATGGACAATGCAAAATTGGTATAGATACATGGTGGACCATATTCAATTTGAAATTATGGATAAAAGGATAAATTCGGAAAATGAAACTGAGTTGGGACAACTGATGGGACGGTGGGACAAGGTAAGACGATATATGATGAGCAGAATCCGAGACCAAGCTACAAAAAATAAATTGGAATCACTCTATAATATGTAAATAGATATATTGCTCTTTGGTCAAGTGGACTATACAAGAACACCCCCGATTTGGTGGTGGGGAATGTGTGTGTGTCTGGGTGGGGGGCACATTTCACTATGCACTGTTTTATGTTGTGTGTAATATAAATTTGTTAAAAATTTATTTAAAAAATTTATTTTAAAAAAAGAAGAGAATATACTGTAGTTTTGCTACAAAGTCTCTGCCGTATTGTCTTCCTTCTTCAATGTCTTCAGTTTCTGATATCTTGGCTGCTTCTGACCTGTAAGCTTCTGAACGCAACCCTGACAGTTGTTACAGTGGCACTGAAAAAAGTGATTGATTTATTTTCCACACTTATGACCATTGCAGCATCCCCATGCTCACATGATCAAAAATTTGTTCATTGGCAACTGGCATGTGTTTATGGTGGTTGCTCTGTATGAGCATCATCTGATCCCCATTTGTGATCTTCCCAGCTGTCACTCAACCACAGCAACTGTACACACTGCTCAGCCAGCTCAGTTCAAGAAGTAGCAGCTACTGCCCGTTTAATATGTAGCATAAAATAACAGCAACAATACCTTATTTATTTAGTTGATGGATTGAATTTATACTTACGGAGTGTACAAACATTTATAGTATTTCTAAGCAAGAACTTATAAATAACGTAGAGTATTTATGAATGGGAATGTATAAATAATATATGGGATTTATAAATGAGAATGTATAAATAATTGATAGAATTTATGAATGAGAGTTTTAAAATAATTTATAGAGTGTACGAATAATTCATGGAATTAAATGTATATTATACAAAATATAATCATGCTCCGTAACCTCCATTTATCAGACCTATGGGTGGACAGGGAAAGGTCCATTATTGCTAAATGTCTGTTAAAGAGAGAGTGATCATTGTGGAAATTTACATTATTGCATGACAGCATCATCACATGAAAGACTCAAATTATTTATGGCTGACATTTGCATAATGATATCATTATGCCAATGGTGTGAACCAGGGGTGTCAAACTGGATTTCATTGAGGGCTGCATCAGGGTTGTGTTCAGGGGTAGATTTCCATTACTGCTGCTACTGGTGTGCTGCATGCGCAGCTTCTGTTGTCTTGTGTGCACACACATCCCAGTGTTTTTGCTTCTGCGCATGTGCAGGAGACAAAAATACACTGAAATCTTGCAAGGGGATGAGAGACAGGTTTTTAGCATTTTTTATGCTTCCGTGCATGCGCAGAATCAAAAATTCATTGAAATCTCTCTCTTGCGCATATGCACAAAGCAAAAATATAGAAACATAGAAGACTGACAGCAGAAAAAGACCTCATGGTCCATCTAGTCTGCCCTTATACTATTTCCTGTATTTTTATCTTAGGATGGATATATGTTTATCCCAGGCATGTTTAAATTCAGTTATTGTGGATTTACCAACCACGTCTGCTGGGAGTTTGTTCCAAGGATCTACTACTCTTTCAGTAATATAATATTTTCTCATGTTGCTTTTGATCTTTCCCCCAACTAACTTCAGATTGTGCCCCCTTGTTCTTATGTTCACTTTCCTATTAAAAACACTTCCCTCCTGAACCTTATTTAACCCTTTAACATAGTTAAATGTTTCGATTATGTCCCCCCTTTTCCTTCTATCCTCCAGACTATACAGATTGAGTTCATGAAGTCTTTCCTGATAGGTTTTATGCTTAAGACCTTCCACCATTCTTGTAGCCCATCTTTGGACCCGTTCAATTTTGTCAATATCTTTTTTGTAGGTGAGGTCTCCAGAACTGAACACAGTATTCTAAATGTGGTCTCACCAGCACTCTATATAGCGGGATCATAATCTCCCTCTTCCTGCTTTTTATACCTCTAGCTATGCAGCCAAGCATCCTACTTGCTTTTCCTACCGCCCGACCACACTGCTCACCCCATTTTGAGACTGTCAGAAATCACGACCCCTAAATCCTTCTCTTCTGAAGTTTTTGCTAACACAGAACTGCCAATACAATACTCAGATTGAGGATTCCTTTTCCCCCAAGTGCATTATTTTACATTTTGAAATATATGCTGTGATGCATGCTCACGCAAGAGAACTGAAGCTGTGTACCATCGCTATCGATGCCCCGTCATCTACCGTACGGGTAGCAACCCACTACTGGTTGTGTTTGACCTTGGGGTGATGGGATGGGATGTGTGTGGCCAGCTTGATGTCACTTGTGTTGGGGGTGCCTGTGGTGGCCCAATCTCTCTGCCAGCAAAAGGTGGTGCAGCAGGTAGAGTGCAGTACTGCAGGCCACTAAAAAGAAGCTGACTGTAGATCTGAAGGTCAGTGGTTCAAATCTCATCACCAGCTCAAGGTTGACTCAGCCTTCCATCCTTCCTAGGTGGGTAAAATGAGGACCCGGATTGTGGGGGCAATAGGCTGGCTCTGTTATAAAAAGTGCTATTGCTAACATGTTGTAAGCCGCCCTGAGTCTAAGGAGAAGGGCGGCATAACAAAATTGAATAAATAAAAATAAAAACGGGATCCTGAGCTCCATTTCTGGCTGCGACAACAAAGCAATTCCATACTGTTTTCTAGGCAGCAAGAAAACTGCACAGAAGGGTCCATAAAATCATAGGAGTTAAGCTTGAATAGGAGATGGAAGAAAGAAAATCAAAGGGAGATCCAATCCAAATTAAAGAGAAATTTCCTGATATTGAGAACAATTAATCAGCTGAACGGCTTGTCTCCATCACTGGAGTTTCCAAAGTGCATTTCATAAAAGGCAACTGGATTTTCTTGGGTTCCTTGGAAATGTTTTACTTTTCATCCAAGAAGTCCACAGAATTAAAAAAAAAAAATTCTTGGACAAGATCAGTTTTCTTTTGGAAAAATACATTTGAGACAACCATGACCTGGGTTTTTATGAAGAGGCTGGTCAGCTATTTGTCTGAAATAGGGCTTTCTGGACTAGAACAGTATTTCCCAACCTTGGCAATTTGAATATATTTTGACTTCAACTCCCTGAATTCTGGGAGTTGAAGTCCAGATATCTTCAAGTTGCCAAGGTTGGGAAACACTGGACTAGAAGACCCCCAAGGTCCCTTCCAACCTTGTTATTCTGTATTCTAAAAGCAAAGCTTCTAAACGGAAAGCATATCAGGACCTTGGACAGCTCCTGACATTCCTAGAGCAACAACTGCATATCTCCTTTTAGTAAATAATCTCAAGAGAACAGCACCCTTGTAGAAATAGTCACAATCTAGTTCAAAATTAGCATCGGCCTTACTGGAACGCTTTCTAGACTATTAAACTTCACCTGATTTTGAAAAACTTGCCTCTTTCTGCAATGTTGGAGGAGCTTGAAGTTTTGCCTGAAGCTCAGTGAATGAATTGGAAACGTCTAGAATATGATGTGCCACAGGTGGCACCGAGAGCCATATTGGAGGGTATGCGAGCTGTTGCCCTAGCTCAGCTCCAGCACGCATGCATGCACCAGCCAGCTGATCTTTGAATGGCCCTCCCCATCCTGCCCATCCCATCCCAACATGACCCATTTTGGATGTCAGATAAGTACAGGGCACATGCAGAGGCTCTTGGATGGCATTTTTAGCCTCAAGCGGGCCTCTGGAGCCTGGGGAGGGTGAAAAATGGGCCTACCGGGCCCACCAGAAATCAGGAAATGGGCCATTTCGGGCCTTTTTGCCCTCCCCAGACTCCAAGAAAGTCTCTGGAGCCTGGATAGGATGAAAAACAGGCCTACCGGGCTTACTAGAAGTTTGGAAATGAGCTTTTTTCAGCCTGTGGAGGCAGTGGTGGACTGCTCGACTTACCTGCTACCTACCGAAGTTGCCTCATAGACCATTGCGCTACTGAGATTTGGCCTCTGCGCAGCAACCCAAATCTTGCGCGAGGACGTGAGCGAAAGCGAAATTTTGGCAATTTTCATGAAAATAGCTGAATTCTCGCTCTCGCATGAACAGAAGCCAAATCTCACCTGGGGGCACGTCAGGAGCATGAAGCTGCACATGCATCCGGTATTTTCCTACCAAAGCTGTTAGAAAAATTCCCCCGAAACCAAGAGAATAAAAGCAAAAGTCTTTATTAACAACAACATATAGAAAACATAGAAAACATCAGACAGGGACCTGGAGAGGTCACAGGGAAGATACCCATATTCCTCTGAAGGTAAATTACACAACTACAGGGATCATCTTATATAGGTTTCTTGATGTCTTGTTTACATCCCTTCCTTCTGTCCATAGTCTGTCCATATTTGGAGTTGTTTTTCTGTTATTTCATCATCTTTCTTAGGAATTTTCTATATCATTTATTTATCAGGGACCGCCTTCTGCTGCACGAATCCCAGCGACCAGTTAGGTCCCACAGAGTGGGTCTTCTCCGGGTCCCGTCAACCAAACAATGTCGTTTGGCAAGACCCAGGGGAAGAGCCTTCTCTGTAGTGGCCCCGGCCCTCTGGAACCAACTCCCCCCAGAGATTAGAATTGCCCCCACCCTCCTTGCCTTTTGTAAGCTGCTTAAAACCCACCTCTGCCACCAGACATGGGGGAATTGAGATACACTCTCCCCTTAGGCCTTTAAAATTTTATGCATGGTATGTCTGTATGTATGATCGGTTTTTATATAATGGGTTGTAACTGTTTTTTAGTATTGGATTATACTGTTTTGTTACTGTTGTTAGCCGCCCCGAGTCTGCGGAGAGGGGCGGCATACAAATCCAATAAATAATAATAAAAATAATAATAATATGTTGTTTCCCCTCTCTCCTCTGATTGTTTCCTGGCTTGGAGTTTGGGGTCACTTTGCCCTTAACTTATTATGAACCCATTTCCTGGGAATTTTCATGCGAAACATCAACGTGTTTTTCTCCTCTTTTGCCGTTTTGCAATCCCTTCCTGGCAAGGCCTGCTGTCTCTGAAATCAAGGTTCATAAAAAGTTCATTACGCTCATAAAGTGTTCTTATGTCTAGGCCCTATATGTTTCTTACTGGAGCCATGCACTTTGGCACACCAACTGCTGCCCACCACTGTCCAGAGGCCAGGGGTGGGTGGATTGTGCACGCGTCTTCAGGGGAGCTTGGGGGGGTTGCATGCACATGATGATGATGATGATGATGATTATTATTATTATTATTATTAATTATTATGTCAGTACAACACAGCAAACGAGATCACTATGCTGGATTTCGTATTCCATCACCAGTCGGGCGTTTCCCAAGCACCTAGGACTGCCTGATGTAGCGGCGAATTATGTTTGCCAATCCCAGTAAAGTGGCCTTTTGCAATTGACAGATGGAGATTTTGTCAATTCCAATGGTTTTCAAATGTCCACTGAGATCCTTTGGCACTGCGCCCAGCGTGCCGAGTACCACTGGGACCACTTTCACTGGCTTATGTCAGAGTCGTTGCAGCTCGATTTTTAGATCTTCGTATTTCACTAATTTCTCTAGCTGCTTCTCCTCAATTCTGCTGTCCCCTGGGATTGCGATGTCGATGATCCATACTTTCTTTTTCTCCACGATCAGGATGTCTGGTGTGTTATGCTTCAGAATTCGGTCAGTCTGAAGTCGGAAGTCCCACGGTAGTTTTGCTTGCTCATTTTCGACCACTTTTTCAGGCTTATGATCCCACCAGTTCTTTGCCACTGGTAAATGGTAGTTCTGGCACAAGTTCCAGTGGATTATTATTATGATTATGATTATGATTATGATTATGATTATGATTATGATTATGATTATGATTATGATTATGATTATGATTATGATTATGATTATGATTATGATTATGATTATGATTATGATTATGATTATGATTATGATTATGATTATGATTATGATTATGATTATGATTATGATTATGATTATGATTATGATTATGATTATGATTATGATTATGATTATGATTATGATTATGATTATGATTATTAATTATTATTATGATTATTAATTATTATTATTATCATCATCATCATCATTACACTTTGAGCACCTGAGGAAAAAAAGGTTCACCATCATAGTTCTATAGGGGGAGTATAGCTCAGTTTGCTCCGATGAACTTTGGCGTTAATAAACACCAAGAATGAATCCAGAATGTTTTATTTATGATGCCATTTTGACTCAAGGCAATTATATCACCAGATAATTTAACTTCCCCTCTATGTTATTTCTTACATAATGTCATGTATCAAGAATAGTCCAGTTCATGACCATCTCTGGGTCTCTCTGCTCTTTGATGAAGTGTGATCTTCTTGCCCACATAATATACTAGCAAATGTCCCCCTGGGAAAGAGTTGTAGTCTTGCCAGGGGGAAAAAAATCCATAAAATAATTTGTATATTAACAGATAGAATTCATTTTCTTGACTTTTAGCATAATGAAGTGCTTCCTTTTGTAGATGATGGTTCTGTGGTTCAGAAAAACCCCCCACATCAATGCATTTTATACTTCTTCGTCTTTGGCAAATAAAGCATTATAAATACACCATCCCAGTACAATAGCCTTCAACAAAACAACTCCTGCCAAGGTAAGCCCTGAGCAAAAGCCATGGGTAACCTACAAATGAAAGGAATAATAAAAGGATAATGCGTCTGAATTTATATTTATCAGTCCTAAAATTTTGCCTTCTTCTCAGGAGCTGATGATCTTTCACCAGCAGGATAATGCTTCAGGGTAGGCTTCATTCAGAGTTAAATTAAATAGATCTCTTGATTTCAGCCAACAAATCATTTTAAGACCTGGTGCCTGTGTTTACATCACGTGTCAAATGTCCATGGAGATTCTCAGTCACCCAGGTCATGGTGAACCCAAAGATACCCAAAGAGTCTACGGAGAGGGGCGGCATACAAATCTAATTAATAATAATAATAATAATAATAATAATAATAATAGTAATAGTAATAGTAATAATAATAATAATAATAATAATAATAATAATAAGAATAATAATAATACTTTTCCAAAAGGCAATTGGACTTTCTTGGGATATTTGGGGGATGTTTCTTCTTCTTCTTCTTTTGTTGTTTTTTTGTTCACCACATGGTTCAAAATACTAGAAACATAGAAACAAAGAAGATTGACGGCAGAAAAAGACCTCATGGTCCATCTAGTCTGTCCTTATACTATTTCCTGTACAGTGATACCTTGTCTGACGAACTTAATTGGTTCCGGGACGAGATTTGTAAGGTGAAAAGTTCATAAGACAAAACATTGTTTCCCATAGGAATCAATGTAAAAGCAAATAATGTGTGTAAACCCATTAGGAAAATCCAAACTTTAAGGCTTAAAAAAAAGCGGTGGGGGACAAAGTGAAGGCTAACGGAGTGGAGACAGACAGCGAGGAGAAGCAAAGAATGGAGGTCCTAACAAAGGCTAATGCCGCCCCAAATCTCTCCCAAAATCGCCACTCCAAAAGCTTCCTATCTTGCCCCAAATTGCTTCTAAAATCACCCCTCCAGCCGCTTCCTATGCCACCCAAATTGAGGTCCTAACGGAGGCAAATGGAGTGAAGAAAGGCAGCAAGGAGAAACGAGGCATTTTGAAAGGAGAGGTGAGTTTGGAAGACTTTGGAAGTGATTTGGAGTGGCTTAGAAAGCTTTTGGGGGAGTGATTTTGGGGGCAATTTGGAGCAGTGTAGGAAGCTTTTGGGGGAGTGATTTTGTGGGCAATTTGGGGCGGTGTAGGAAGCTTTTGGAGGGGTGATTTTTGGAGCAATTTGGGGCAAGATAGGAAGCTTTTGGAGTTGCAAATGTGAATGCTCCAACACTGGAAGATTTTAAAGAGATGCTGGATAACCATTAGTCTCAAGTAATGTAGGGTTTCTTGCCTAAGCAGGGGGTCCCTAGGATCAGCCCCAAGTGGGGGTTCCTAACATTCGCCATTCCTGGAATGCTACTGGAGACTGGCGTGAGTGTGCACGCATCTGGGGGGAAACCCATGCATCCTCGTGCAAGATTCAGCTTCTGCACATGTGCCAGGTGTAGTGATTTCTGACAGTCTCAAAATGGGTGAGCAGTGTGGTCGGGCGGTAGGAAAAGAAAGTAGGATGCTTGGCTGCATAGCTAGAGGTATAACAAGCAGGAAGAGGGAGATTGTGATCCCCTTATATAGAGCACTGGTGAGACCACATTTGGAGTACTGTGTTCAGTTCTGGAGACCTCACCTACAAAAAGATATTGACAAAATTGAACGGGTCCAAAGACGGGCTACAAGAATGGTGGAAGGTCTTAAGCATAAAAGGTATCAGGAAAGACTTCATGAACTCAATCTGTATAGTCTGGAGGACAGAAGGGAAAGGGGGGACATGATCGAAACATTTAAATATGTTAAAGGGTTCAATAAGGTCCAGCAGGGAAGTGTTTTTAATAGGAAAGTGAACACAAGAACAAGGGGACACAATCTGAAGTTAGTTGGGGGAAAGATCAAAAGCAACATGAGAAAATATTATTTTACTGAAAGAGTAATAGATCCTTGGAACAAACTTCCAGCAGACGTGGTTGGTAAATCCACAGTAACTGAATTTAAACATCCTTTGTAAGATAAAATACAGGAAATAGTATAAGGGCAGACTAGATGGACCATGAGGTCTTTTTCTGCCATCAGTCTTCTATGTTTCTATGTTTCTAAGAGTGAGATTTCAATGATTTTTGCTGGTATTTTTGCTTCCGCGCATGCATGGATGGAAAAAAATCGGCCCAAATTGCAAAAATCTTGCTCTTGTGCGCATCCTCACATGAGATTTGGCTTCTGGTGCATGCACAGAAGTTGAATCTCATGCTGACATGTGCACCCACCTGCCGGTCAGCTGGAGCTGTGCACACAGCTCCATTTCTGCCACCAGAATGGCGTTTCCCCCTGTTCCAGCTGCAACCCATTACTGATCCGCCCATAGATTTCCACTGCTCTCCTCTTCTCTGCCTTCTGTGCATCCACGCATCAGGCTCAGGACCCAGCTGTCCCTCCTCTTCCTCATCAGCCACCTCCAGACCTCGGGGCTGTTGACTCTCCATCTAAGGGCTGACGGACATTTTATTTATTTTTATTTATTTTAATTGGATTTGTATGCCGTCCCTTTCTGAGGACTCAGGGAGGCTCACAGCACATAATAAAACAGTAGAAAAACAATCAAATTAATAACATAAGCAATCGTTAAAAAATTCTAATTTTAAAACTTAAATTCATACAGCAGTCATACTAGGAAACATTCATTGGCCAGGGGGAAGCTCTAATAAAGCCAGACCTGGTGGCAGAAATGAGTTTTTAAACTCTTTCGGAAGGTCAGGAGGGTAGGGTCAGTGTGAATCTCCGGGGGGAGCTGATTCCAGAGGGCCAGGGCCCCCACAGGGAAGGCATTGACATTGTTTGGTTGACAGGACCCTAAGGAGGCCAACTCTGTGGACCTCACCGGTCATTGGGATTCATGTGGCAGAAGGCGGTCTCAGAGATAGTCTGGTCCTATGCCATGTAGAACTTTATAGGACATCCCAGGCTCCACCTCTATCTTTCTCTTTGCTGCCTCCATTCCCTCCTCCCCCTTGGAGCTCTCAGGTTGCCTTGATGCTGACCCTGATTCCCACACCACCTCCTCTTCCTCCTCCTCCTCCTCCTCCTCCAATTTGGCTGCTGGAGGGGCTGGTGGTTGACAGGCCACAGCAAAAACTTTGCTTGATGGAAAATGGTTGTATGGAAGATGTTGAGGTGTCTACCCTTCCTCTTCTTTTAGGTTACCATCAAATTGGTTTATTGAGGCTGCAGGGGAGCAGAACAATTATTTTTGCAAAAGGATTCGTCTTCGCCTTATTACATAAGAGATACCATCTGTGACTGAAATAGCGCTCAAATGCCATCTCCGGCTAGAGGTGTGGGTTGGCCTTTTTACTTTACGAGTCCTAAATATAAACTGCTAGCGTGGAGGAGTAATAGGGAGATGGAATGCATGAGCAGTTTCTCAGCCAGGCCAAACATAGACTAATTGTTTGGTAAATTTTCTAACGCAAAGCAGATTTAGCACTGGTTTGAAGAGGCTTGCTAAACTCAATTACTCATCCAGCAGACTGGAACTCAAAAATCTGCCAAATATTCAACTACGGGTAAGTCCTCAACTTACCACCACACTAGAACCCAAAATAGTGTAAGGGCAGACTAGATGGACCATGAGGTCTTTTTCTGCCGTCAATCTTCTATGTTTCTATGTTTCTACCATTGCATCATTCCCCATGGTCACATGAGTTATATTTGGATGCTTGACAACTGACTCACATTTATGATGGTTTCAAGGTCCCGGGGTCACATGGGTCCCCTTTTGCAACCCTCTGAGAAGAAAGGGCAAAACCCCCACCAAAATCTCACACGGATGCACATCTTCTCGTGAGATTTCACTTCCTGCACATGCACCGAAGCCAAATCTCAGTCAGATCCACCGGACGCCCAGAGTTGCGCACACATCATACCAATAGCGGCGATAAGCCTGAATGAGAGGGAGGGTCTAAGGGAAGTCCTGCTTTAGCACTTGGCCACCATAGGTGCACTCGACATAAGTGATATCAAGCTGCCCCCCTGCGCCCCACACAGGGTCAAATACAACCCTGATGTGGCCTTCAATGAAATTGAGTTTGAAACTTCTGACTTAGAGTATCAGAATACATCTTGAATGCATTAGCTATTAGCCTTAGTTTCATCCAGGAGGATTTCAATTTATAGATTCTAAAACAAGATCATGGTTACCTTGCCCCTTTTTCTTGATAGGTAGTGTTGTGGTTGGCTTGCAGCCAGGTCCTCTGGCAACGGACTTTGAGCCTGATGAACTGGGGCCATCTGGGCATGGTTGGCCTGTGTGCTGTTGGAGGAGTCAGACAGTGAGGAGGAGGAGGAGGAGGAGGAGGAGGAGGAGGAGGAGGAGGGAGGGAGAGACTTGAGCATGAGGAGCTTGCAGAGGCTATAGAACTCCCAACTGGGGCTTTGCCAGGGTCTGAGGAGGAAGAGGAAATAAGGGATCCGATCCTGGATGTATGGGTAAGAAGGATATGTGGGAGGCAAGAGCAGTTACGGAGGCTCAGAAGGAGGAAGTGAGCACAGATGTGCATAGTCTGCACCCCCAGAGAGTATATAAGGGGGAGGAGTTGGGAGGTGTCCTTTGCAAAAAGCCAACATTCATGCCTTCGGAAGAGAAGAGCATGTGAAGAGTTGTTTTTGCCAATAAACCTTGCTGCAGTACTGAGCATTGATAAGGTTAATAATCTTGTAAATAGTCTTTGGCTCAAGAAGCACTTGTTTGGGAATTTATCTTATGAACTTGGCCTAATGCCTGAATTTTGGCATTTGAAAGACATTCTTTGGTCTTCATTTGTGCAGTTCAACAAACATCATTGTAAATAGACTCTTCTTCATTTTGAAACCTTTGTGTTGGAAACATAGAAACATAGAAGACTGACGGCAGAAAAAGACCTTGTTGTCCATCTAGTCTGCCCTTATACTATTTCCTGTATTTTATCTTAGGATGGATATATGTTTATCCCAGGCATGTTTAAATTCAGTTACTGTGGATTTACAAACCACGTCTGCTGGAAGTTTGTTCCAAGGATCTACTACTCTTTCAGTAAAATAATATTTTCTCACGTTGCTTTTGATCTTTCCCCCAACTTGGAGTTTTAATTTGGGGCTAATTACTGGCCAGATGCCATGTGAGACAGAACAGGTAGTAGGGTAATTAGACAAATATTAGATACACTTTTGAGGAGGAGAAATACGAGAGTCAATCTTACAAGCTATCCCTATCGCTGATCTATGGTACTTAAAAAATATCAGTGAAAGAGATTTTATAAAAGTTGAGAAATCCTTTATTGGGAATCAGTAAGAATTAAATATTTCAGCACTTTTGACCAGAGGAAACCTCCCTCAAGGACAATTTTTAGAAAAACCTCCATTAAGTGCTCATGAGGATAAGAATTTAGAACAGAGAATAAGTTTCACTGATAATATTGGCCTTAATTTACCTCAGTATCTCAAGAGAGAAGGAATTAACTGACTTCATGGATCAGGTTTCGGTTGTAAGCTTTAATTTTCTTATCTTCCATAGTTTTTAGTTAAGGAATTATTTCAGTGCTTGAACATTTAATTACTTAACCAAAATTGGATGGAGAATGAGATGGTTCAGGCACTGTTATCTGGAAGGGATGAAATAAAAATAAAAAGTATTTTCTTCAGAAAAAAAAAGTTAGAGGAGACATTTCTTCCAAATATTAATAGCTGTAATCCAAATGAACTTCCTCATACAAAATTGTGTTGGACTGTTACCAGTGTGGGAAGTTTTGTAACAAAATATATTTTATTCCTTATACATTCTCCATCTTCCCTTGAACATTAATGGAATCTGTTCAAGACCTTGGAATACTCATATCAAATGACCTAAGTGCCAAAGCCCACTGCAACAACATTGCCAAAAAGGATTCAAGAGTTATTAACCTAATCTTATGTAGTTTCTGCTCCGGTAATCTCACACTACTAACCAGAGCATACAAAACTTTCGCCAGACCAATCCTTGAATACAGCTCATTAGTCTGCAATCTACACCACATTTCTGACATAAATACCCGAGAAAATGTCCAGAGATACTTTAGTAGAACAGCCCTCCACTCATCCACTCGTAACAGAATACCCTTTGCAACTAGACTTACAATCCTAGGTTTAGAAAGCTTAGAACTATGTCATCTTAAACACGATCTAAGCATAGCCCATAAAATCACCTGCTACAAAGTTCTTCCTGCCAATTACTACTTCAGCTTCAACCACAACAACACATGAGCACCCAACAGATACAAACTTAAAGTAAACAGCTTTAAACTCGACTGCAGGAAATACGACTTTAGTAACCGAGTAGTTGATGCATGGAACTCACTACCAAACTCTGTAGTATCATCACCTAACCCCCCAAAATTTACCCTTAGACTTTCCATTGTTGACCTCTCCGGATTCCTAAGAGGCCAGTAAGGGGCTTGCATAAATGCAGAAGAGTGCCTTCCATCCCCTGTCCTAATATTTCTCTTTTACTAGTATCATGTATATAAATATTATATCTTTGTATACCACCAATGCGTATGTGACAAAACAAATAAAATAAATAAGTAAAGAATCAATGATGGAGTGAGAATCTGAGTGTCTGCTAGATTAATTGATGGTCAAGCTGGTGAGACCACATTTGGAATACTGTGTTCAGTTCTGGGGACCTCACCTACAAAAAGATATTGACAAAATTGAATGGGTCCAAAGACGGGCTACAAGAATGGTGGAAGGTCTTAAGCATAAAACGTATCAGGAAAGACTTAATGAACTAATCTGTATAGTCTGGAGGACAGAAGGAAAAAGGGGGACATGATCAAAACATTTAAATATGTTAAAGGGTTAAATAAGGTCCAGGAGGGAAGTGTTTTTAATAGGAAAGTGAACACAAGAACAAGGGGACAAAATTTGAAGTTAGTTGGGGGAAAGATCAAAAACAACATGAGAAAATATTATTTTACTGAAAGAGTAGTAGATCCTTGGAACAAACTTCCAGCAGACGTGGTGGATAAATCCACAATAACTGAATTTAAACATGCCTGGGATAAACATATATCCATCCTAAGATAAAATACAGAAAATAGTATAAGGGCAGACTAGATGGATCATGAGGTCTTTTTCTGCCATCAGTCTTCGATGTTTCTATGTTTCTAAGCTGAAATTGAGTTAATCAAGAATAGAATAGAAAATGGGGGGGGGGGGGGGGATCTTTTACTCAAACTTCCTTAAACTCCCAAATAAGTTACTCAGACCTAATCCACGTATCAAATGAGATTATTATTATTATTATTATTATTATTATTATTATTATTATTATTATCATTATCATTGAATACTTTGTTCTGTACAAAGTTGAATGTGCACAACAGCAGATGAAATTGATTGTCAATCAGTGTTGCTTCCTAAGTGGACAGTGTGATTTCACAGAGAAATTTGGAGTTATATTGTGTGGTTTAAGTGTTCCCTTTATTTTTTTTTGAACAGTGTATATATCTTCACCCCATATATTGTATTTTGAAAGGAAAAGGAAGAAGAACTGGCTAAAAAAAAGAGTTGCTAAAAAAGAAATGCTAAAGTATATATTTTAATTTTATCTAAAACATACCATTTGCCAATACTACACTTCGGAGAGGGGCAGCATGCAAATCTAATAAATAATAATAAATAATAATAATAACAGTTGTCTGAGACCACCTTCTGATGCATGAATCCCAGCGTCTGGTCAGATCCCACATAGTTGGTCTCCTCAGGGTCCCATCAGCCAGAAAATGTCGGCTTGCGGGTCCTAGGGGAAGATCCTTCTCTGTGGGGGCCCCAGCCCTCTGGAATCAACTCCCTGCAGAGATTTGCACTGCCCCCACCCTCCTTGCCTTCTGAAAAAAGTTTAAAGACTCATCTTTGTCACCAGGCCTGGGGTCATTAGATCTTCCCTCTGACCAATAAGTGTTTTTTAGTGTACTTAATCGAGTGAATGATAAAGAATGTTTTAAATTATTTTAGGATTTTTACGGTTTTTTAATTATATTAATTGGATTATATATATTACTATGTTTTTATATATGTTGTCAGCTGCCCTGAATCCTCGGAGAAGGGTGGCATACAAATCCAATAGATAGATAGATAGATAGATAGATAGATAGATAGATAGATAGATGGGTGGGTGGGTGGGTGGGTGGGTGGGTGGGTGGGTGGGTGGGTGGGTGGGTGGGTGGGTGGGTGGGTGGGTGGATAGATAGATTAGATGGATAGATAGATAGACAGATAGATAGGTGATAGATAGGTGATAGATAGACAGATGATAGATAGATAGATAGATAGATAGATAGATAGATAGATAGATAGATAGATAGATAGATAGGTGATCGATAGCTAGATGATAGCTAGATAGCTAGCTAGCTAGCTAGCTAGCTAGATAGATAGATGATAGATAGATAGATAGATAGATAGATAGATAGATAGATAGATAGATAGATAGATAGACAGACAGACAGACAGACAGATGATAGATTAGATAAATCGATGATACCAAATAGATAGACAGATAGATAGGTGATAGATAGACAGATGATAGATAGATGATAGATAGATAGATAGATAGATAGATAGATAGATAGATAGATAGATAGGTGATAGCTAGCTAGATGATAGATAGATAGATAGATAGATAGATAGATAGATAGATAGATAGGTGATAGCTAGCTAGATGCTAGATAGATAGATAGATAGATAGATAGATAGATAGATAGATAGATAGATAGATAGATAGATAGATAGATAGATAGATAGATCATCAGATATTCCATGCATGTATTAGAGTAAGTGCTGATGCTGGCTATCCAAAATTCCGGGGGAAAGTCTCAAAGTAGATATAGCCCTCCATCTTTTATATATGTAGGTATACTTTCCCTCCTCAACTTAAACTGTTTCAATTTTCCATTCAGCTCCAGCTCTGATTTAATCAGTTCCTCCAGCCAGCCATCAATCTTGAATGTTACATTTTTGGCAGAACTAAAAGAAAAAGAACAAATGAGGTGAACAAATATGGTTGGCTATTTCCTTCGCTTCCCCCCACCGTCTACGTGTATTAATGGAATACGCGCAATTGCTTATTTTGTGAAAAAGAATTCTCAATTTTGGTCCTAAATTTTGTCAGACATTCTACTATTTTAGTATACTTGCCAGCTGGGAAAGACAAAAGGCCAGTTGTCTCAGAAGCCTTTTTTGAAACAAGCACCTACGGGTTATATTAATTACACCTATTAATATCCCTCACTCTGAAAAAGTCAGAATAGAGCTGGATTTTTATTTATTTATTTATTTATTCATTTGTCCAATACACAAATACATAGGAAGAAAAATAGACATGTGATAATATAAAAGAGGGCGAAAGTGAACTTAGAGGAGATGATATATGAAAGGAAGAGAATATATAAGATAGGTGAAAGAAAGGAAAGACAATTGGACAGGGGACCAAAGGCACACCAGTGCACTTATGTACACCCCTTACTGGCCTCTTAGGAACCTGGAGAGGTCAATCGTGGAGAGTCTAAGGGAGAAATGTTGGGGGTTAGGGGTTGACACAATTGAGTCAGGTAATGAGTTCCACGCTTCGATAACTCAATTGTTGAAATCATATTTTTTACAGTCAAGTTTGGCGCGGTTCGTATTAAGTTTGAATCTGTTGCATGCTCTTGTGTTATTGCGGTTGAAGCTGAAGTAGTCATTGACCGGTAGGACGTTGCAGCATATGATCTTGTGGGCAATACTCAGATCGTGTTTTAGGCGCCGTAGTTCTAGGCTTTCAAGGCCCAGGATTGTTAGTCTATTTTCGTAGGATATTCTGTTTCGAGTGGAGGAGTGAAGGGCTCTTCTGGTAAAATATCTTTGGACATTTTCTAGGGTGTTGATGTCTGAGATGTGATATGGGTTCCAGACAGATGAGCAGTAGTCCAGGATGGGTCTGGCAAAAGTTTTGTAGGCTCTTGTGAGTAGAGTGAGATTGCCTGAGCAGAAGCTGCGTAGGATCAGGTTAACAACTCTAGAGGCTTTTTTGGCGATATTTTTGCAGTGGGCTTTAGCACTTAGGTCATTCGATATTAGTATTCCAAGGTCTTTTACAGAACGTGGGTTAGCAGTGAGAGATTGTTTATTCAGTTCGTATGTGCATGGCTAATAGAATTCCTCTGTGAAAAACATGTACAGTGATACCTTGTCTTACAAACTTAATTGGTTCCGGGACGAGGTTCTTAAGGTGAAAAGTTTGTAAGACGAAACAATGTTTCCCATAGGAATCAATGGAAAAGCGATTAATGTGTGCAAGCCCTAAATTCACCCCTTTTGTCAGCCGAAGCCCCCATTTTTGCACTGCTGGGATTACCCTGAGGCTCCCCTCCATGGGAAACCCCACCTCCGGACTTCTGTGTTTTTGTGATGCTGCAGGGGAATCCCAGCATCGCAAAAATGAGCACTTCGCTGGCAACGGAAGTCCGGGGGTGGGGTTTCCCAGTGAAGGGAGCATCAGTGAAATTGCAGCATCACAAAAGAACCGAAGTCCTCGAAATCCCACCTCCGGACCTCTGTGTTTTTATGATGCTGCAGGGGAATCCCAGCAGGGGAATCCCAGCAGCGCAAAAATGGGTGGTTCGCTGGCAACAGAAGTCCGGAGGCGGGGCATCCCAGCAGCGGGATGCTGCGATTTCACTGAGGCTCCCCTTGCTGGGAAACCCCACCTCCGGACCTCCGTGTTTTTATGATGCTGCAGGGGAATCCCAGCAGCGCAAAAATGGGTGGTTCGCTGGCAACAGAAGTCCGGAGGCGGGGCATCCCAGCAGCGGCAGTGGGTTTGTAAGGTGAAAATAGTTTGTAAGAAGAGGCAAAAAAATCTTAAACCCCGGGTTTGTATTTCGAAAAGTTTGTATGATGAGGCGTTTGTAAGATGAGGTATCACTGTACTATAAATTGGAGAATTTGCAGATGGAATCCAGAAAGATGAAGAGGACAAATGTGTATTATTTTTGGAAGCAATATTTACATCATATCAGGAATAATTCATTTTGTGAGCAACAAAATAATGTGCGGTGACATAACCACAATTTTTCGTTTTTGCTTTTCTAAAGAAAGAAGCAGTAATTATAGAAGGAAGACAGGATGTCCTAGTTAATCCTTTAGATTTTTTTTATTGGCTAAATATTCCCTTCTACAAAGCTTTGATGCCATTGAGAAATTGTTAAAATTAATACAATGCATGCCAAGCTTTTCCTTTCCGTGGGTTATATTTTTCAAAAGCGAAATCTTATTTTCTGACTGTATTCCCTTTGATCTCTAGTGGAATCTCCAATTCAATGGAATCAAAACAAGGTGCCAACCCGATTGTCCTTTTTAAAAAAATGTTTTATCTTGTCAAATCTCATTGCTGCAGTTGAATTAATCCATCCATTCAACCAGGAGAATGTTGCTTTGCGAGAACTTAATAAACACCACCATTTTTTTTTTACAAAGTGAGGCTGCAGCAGAAGTTAGCAAGTGACCCCATCAAAAAGCTCAATGAATGAGTGAAATGACGTTTCAGCGCTTTAAAATCTAAAATGGGTCAGACGATTGTCAGGGGAAGAAATCATAAAGACAATGACAAGAGAGGGGAGAGGGAGGGGGAGAGGGGGAGAGAAATAAAAAGAACAAGAAAAACAGAAAGAGAGGGACAGAAAGATGAAAAGAGAGAGAGAGAGAGGGAGAGAAAGAAAAAGGAAGAAGACAGAGAGACAGAGACAAAGAGAGAGTGGAAGCTTGGTTAGAAGATGAAAAAGAGACAAGGAGGGACAGAGACAAAGAAAGAGAGAGTGAGAGAGAGAAAGTAGAGGAGAAAGAAAAAAGGAAAAGACAAAGAGATAGATAGATAGATAGATAGATAGATAGATAGATAGATAGATAGATAGATAGATACAGAGAAAGAGGGAGAGAGAGAGAGAGAGCAAAAGAGACACAGAGAAAGAAAGCTGGACAGAAAGAAAAAGACAAGAAAGAAAGAAAGAAAGAAAGAAAGAGAGGAAGAAAGAAAGAAAGAGAAAGAGAGAGAGAGAAAGAAGGGGAGAAAGAAAAAAGAAATGGAGAGAAAGAAGGAGGGAAAGAGAAAAAGGGAAAGACAAAGAGATAGCTAGACACAGAGAAAGAGGGGGAGAGAGAGAGAGCAAAAGAGACACAGAGAAAGAAAGCTGGACAGAAAGAAAAAGACAAGAAAGAAAGAAAGAAAGAAAGAGAAAGAGAGAGAGAGAAAGAAGGGGAGAAAGAAAAAGAAATGGAGAGAAAGAAGGAGGGAAAGAGAAAAAGGAAAAGACAAAGAGATAGATAGCTAGACACAGAGAAAGAGGGAGAGAGAGAGAGAGCAAAAGAGACACAGAGAAAGAAAGCTGGACAGAAAGAAAAAGACAAGAAAGAAAGAAAGAAAGAAAGAGAAAGAGAGAGAGAGAAAGAAGGGGAGAAAGAAAAAAGAAAATGGAGAGAAAGAAGGAGGGAAAGAGAAAAAAGAAAAGACAAAGAGATAGATAGCTAGACACAGAGAAAGAGGGGGAGAGAGAGAAACAGGAAGAGATAGAGAGCAAAAGAGACACAGAGAAAGAAAGATGGACAGAAAGAAAAAGACAAGAAAGAAAGAGAGAGAGAGAGAGAAAGGGAGAAAGAAAAAAGAAATGGAGAGAAAGAAGGAGGGAGAGAGAAAAAGGAAAAGACAAAGAGATAGCTAGACACACACAGAGAGGGAGAGAGAGAGAAACAGGAAGAGATAGAGAGAAAAAGAGACACAGAGAAAGAAAGATGGACAGAAAGAAAAAGACAAAGATACAAAGAAAGAGAGAGAGAAAGAAAGAAGGGAAGGAAGGAAGGAAGAGACAAAGGCAGACAGAAACATAGAGAGAAAATGATGCAGAGAAAAAGAGAGGCAGAGCATCACCAGTAATAAAACAGTTAAAAAGCAAAGAAGAATATAATCAAGTTTGGGACACAAGATTAAAAAAAAAATCAAGCAGTCAAGTAGCTAATTGACTTGCTTTAATCATCCCAATGAATATTCATTAGTCTGCTGGTCCTAATCACAGGGACTATGTTGTCCCCATTTAGCAAGTGCACAGGAAAGATCATCCTACATGCCTGAACAGCTTCTCTTGCTATCTGCACTGACATTAAATTTAGAGGTTTTATGCCTTTACCAAGCATACAGTTAGCAGCGATTGGTCCAGCTGCTCGACTTGAAAATGCCATAGCAACCCCTGGCTAGTTGCCTAGCAACTCCCCCCCCCTTTTTTTTTTGCAAAGGCTCAAGCCAGTAATCTATAGCCTTTGCTTTGTGCAAAATATGTTTTTATAGACATGGCTTGTGCATGGTTTGTTCTCTCTGTGCATGCTGATTCTCCTAGGAAGAAGGCCTGGGATTTCAGCTTGGGCCATCATAGGCAATCAATTCTCACTGACCATGTCTCTCCTTAAGAATTATTCCAATTTTGGACTGCGCCCACTTGTATTTGTCGTATTTGGGTGGCAGGGTTGCCACACTGATCCAGTGATCTGGGACGAAAAAGAGAACGCAGTGATAACTTCACGTGACTCTGCAAAACACAAAGATATAATCCTAACCATGTAACCTGGACGCTCTTGGAGCAGAGTGGAAGGCATCACGATTTCTGCGTCTTTTTCGTGTGATATTAGCCCCGATTCCTAACATTTTTCCCTCCATGTTCTTTTCCTAAATGAAAATATAATAGCAGTGCACTGATATCTAAGGGGAGAAGAGAAGAGGAGAATGGGAATAGAGAATAGGATAGGATAGGATAGGATAGGATAGGAGAAGAGAAGAGAGGAGAGGAGAGGAGAAGAGAGAATTGAAATAGAGAATATTATTATTATTATTATTATTATTATTATTATTATTATTATTATTATTATTATTATTTAGATTTGTATGCCGCCCCTCTCCGCAGACTCAGGGCAGCTCACAACAGTATAGAATAGGATGGAATAGGATAGGATAGGATAGGATAAGAGAAGAGAAGAGAAGAGAAGAGAGAATAGGAGAGGAGACGACAGAAGAAAGAATGGGAATAGAGAATAGGATAAGATAGGATAGGATAGAAGAGAAGAGAAGAGAGAATGGGAATAGAGAATATGATAGGATAAGATAGGATGGGATGGGATGGGATGGGAGAAGAGAGAATGGGAATAGAGAGTAGGGTGGGATGGGAGAAGAGAAGAGGAGAGGAGAGAAGAGAGAATGGGAATAGAGAATATGATAGAATAGGATTAGATAGGAGAGGAGAGGAGAAGAGAGAAGAGAAAAGAAGAGAGAATGGGAATAGGATAGGATAGGATGGGATAGGATGGGATGGGATAAGAGAAGAGAAGAGGAGAGGAGAGAAGGGAAAAGAAGAGAGAATGGGAATAGAGAATAGGATAGGATGGGATGGGATGGGATGGGATTTGATAGGAAAAGGGAAGGGAAGGGAAGAGGAGAGACAAGACAAGAAGAGAAGAGAAGAGAAGAGAGAATAAAATAGAGAATAGGATAGGATGGGATGGGATGGGACAGGATAGGATGGGATAGGGTGGGTTGGTGGCCATTGGATTTAGGCCATATATGATTTAGAAACCAATAAATTAGAATTTAAAAGATATATGGGTCTGCTTAATGAAAATTCTTTTAGAACCAGATTGGCTTTAAAAATGTTTAACATGGTATCTTTGGGTTGATATAGTTATGGCACTATAAGCTCCGATTTTGAATCTTCCATTGTTGATGTTTTGTGAGTTTTAGAAGCTGGATCAAGGAGGCTTTAGACCTTCGAGTGAAGCCTCCAGTGAGATCTGCTCTAGGGATTTCATGCCCATGTCATTTTCTCACTGTCAGTATGGAAGTAGTTTGACATTGCCTTCTTCTTTGGGATTCTTTTTTTCCTAACTCTGCCGTTGAATGAAGAGCCATGGGATTCCCCGGTGATCTTCAAAACTGGTCCCAAACCTGCTTAGTGTTCAAGACAAGCAAGTGCTTCTATCTGTTGAGTATTGAGAATTTTTCCTCTTGAAACTGAGACAGAGATGAATATATGCCTTTCCCCAGAGTTGTTCAATAATTACACTCTAAACGTACATACGTACATACGTATGTACTTACTTATATCCCACCTTTATAATTTTTAGAAACAATCCAAGGTGGTGAACATATCCAACACGTTCCTATTTTCCTCACAAGAACAACAACCCTGTGAGCTAAGTTGGGCTGAGAGAAAAGAACTGGCTGTAAGGACCTGCCTCTCCTCTCCATTCAAGAAAGTAGAACTTTTGAAACAATTAGCATTTCAAAAGGAACCTTTTTTTTGAAAGAAAGGGATTGCAGGATAAAGGAGGCAGGATGGAATATTGTGAATGGAAATGAATGGGAGGGGGGTGATAGATGGAATGGGGTCGGTGGGTGGGATTATAATATGTATGAAATGAATGAATATGATATGAATGAAATTTCAGGCACACCTGACGCTGGAAGGGCAGGAGGGGGGGGGACACTTATCTCTGGGGTGGCAGAGGGCCAAAATATCCCGGTCTTGCTGGGGAGAGGCAGGTGTGGTGGAAGCCATGGAGCTAGCCGTTCCAGGGGAAGGAGGGATCGCTGCTTAGTAGCGATCCCTTCTTCCGGCTCCATGAGCTTAACTCAAGGCACTGGTGATGAGTGTAATTCTGGCCCTGGGCTCAAGCTGTTGCTACTCAATGCCAGGTCGGTGGTAAATAAAGCTCTCCTCATCCAGGATTTG
Organism: Erythrolamprus reginae; assembly: GCF_031021105.1. Taxonomy (NCBI): domain Eukaryota; kingdom Metazoa; phylum Chordata; class Lepidosauria; order Squamata; family Dipsadidae; genus Erythrolamprus; species Erythrolamprus reginae. The sequence goes on from NC_091952.1 coordinate 10,003,480, forward strand.
ATCCTGGATGAGGAGGCCAACCTGGCTTGTGTGACCGAAACCTGGCTGGGCCCGGAGGGAGGAGTTCCTCTCTCTGAAATTTGCCCAGTCGGGTTCCGTCAACAAAACAATGTCGTTTGGCGGGGCCCAGGGGAAAAGCCTTTTCTGTGGCAGCCCCGGCCCTCTGGAACCAACTCCCCCCAGAAATTAGAATTGCCCCCACCCTCCTTGCCTTTCGTAAGCTCCTTAAAACTCACCTCTGCCATCAGGCATGGGGGAACTGAGATATTCTTTCCCCCTAGGCCTTTACGATTCATGTATGGTATGTTTGCATGTATGGATGTTTGGTTTTACAATAAGGGTTTTTAGTTGTTTTAGTATTGGATTTACATGCTGTTTTTTGTTACTGTTGTTAGCCGCCCCGAATCCAATAAATAAATAAAATAAATAAATAAATCTGAAGATTCCCACACAATTCAGTTAGGAGAAAGCAGTTAGAAACTCCTCCTCTCAGTCCTACGTTGAATAAACCAATCCACAGGTGCAAAGTTGTTTTGAGAATGGCTGGCTGAGAAAGTTATAAGAAGTTGTTCTCGTGCAAATATTTCATGGAAAAAGACTAAACTGGATGTTATTTTGCTGGGTGTAGATGATAATTTGATTAAGAAATTGTATAGCTATTGGTTACGTGTAGAATTAAAATTTGAACAGGTCAATGGCACTATGGTTAAATGGGCACAAAACTTTGGGTAGTCAATAGTATTAAACAAATGGGAACAGCTCTGGGAAAGGAACTATAAAATGACCATGTCAATTGCTTTTAAAGAAAACTGTTGTGGTTGGCTCTGGCCCAGCTCCTGCCCCAAGGAATGTGGAGGTGGAGGTGAGGGAAACATCCACATGCCACAGGACTGTTTTGCTCCCAATAGAATCTCCCAACGAAGGCTCCTCTGACGAAGGAAGTGAGTAGCAGGGAAGAGGGGAGTTTGGCAGAGAGCCCAGGAGGAGATCAATCATCCTTATCATCCCTGGATTCTGAACAAGAACTTATGACGGACCCACGCATGTGTAGAGTGATGCATAGGGGAGAACAACTGAAGGATTATTACAGGAGATAAATGAGGCCACTTCTGGTCAGGTGGGGCTGCTGTAATTAGTGCTACAGATAAAAAGAGCAGCGTGCTGGTTTAGCCTTGTGGAAGTTTATCTGATTCATTGTTTCGTCAAGATTGTGGTTTTGCTGTTCCCCTGTTCAAGACTGTGTGTGGACGTTCTGGACTTTGGAATTGGATTCAATTTCCCAGTTACTGGGTGAGAAATTGGTTTGCATTTAACCTGTGCCTTGTGTGTACCAGAAAATCCCTTTGACATTCTGCTGTTGATAAAGACTTTTGGTTTTCCTTCTATCATGTGGTGTGTGTCTTTTTGGACTAATTACCCTGTAATTACGGGCGGTTGGGACACGCCAACGGAACAGAAAACCTATATAAAATGTTTTAGAGATGGCACATGTCACCAGAGAGAATTGATAAAATGTTTAAGAATAAGAGCACGAAATGTTGGAAATGTCAACAGATACCAGAATTGTTTTACCGTATGTAGTGGTCATGTATAGAAGCAAAAACCTCTTGGACTAAAATTCAGGCATGGATTGAAAAAATGGTGAAACAAAAACTAATATTGAAGGCTGAAATATTTCTGTTAGGTATTTTGCCAGGCAATTTAAGTAAAGAAGACTCATACTTTATAGTACAGTGATCCCTCGAGTATCGCGAGGGTTACGTTCCAAGACCCCTCGCGATACTCGATTTTTCGCGATATAGTGGTGCGGAAGTAAAAACACCATCTGCGCATGCGTGCCCTCGCGCATGTGCAGATGGTGTTTTTTACTTCCGCACTTGGGAAGACCCCCGCCCAACAGCTGAGGACCCGCCTGCCCGCCGCTTGTCCGGCCGCCGCGCCGCTCGTGCCGCCGCTGCTGGCGCGAGCAACGCCGCTTCCCAGCTGAGTGGCGCGAGCAACGGCATGGGTGGGCGAAGGGCGGGCGCGCGGACAAGGGGCGCACGAGCGGCGTGGCGGCCGGACAAATGGCGGCCGCGCCTGGCGGCAGCACGAACAACACAAACAGCGTGGCGGCCGAACAAACGCACGAGCAATGCAAGCGGCGTGGCGGCCGGACAAATGGCGGCCGCGCCTGGCGGCAGCACGAACAACACGAACAGCATGGCGGCCGAACAAACGCACGAGCAACGCAAGCGGCGTGGCGGCCGGACGAATGGCGGCCGCGCCTGCCGGCAGCACGAGCAACACGAACGGCGTGGCGGCCGAACAAACTCACGAGCAACGCAAGCGGCGTGGCGGCCGGACGAATGGCGGCCGCGCCTGCCGGCAGCACGAGCAACACGAACGGCGTGGCGGCCGAACAAACTCACGAGCAACGCAAGCGGCGTGGCGGCCGGACAAACGGATTCTCCTCCGACCTGCCCTCACCTTAGCTTCCAGCTGATGCTTCGATCCTTGGAAGAGGCCAGAGCGCCTTTCTGCACCACACTCTGCGCTCGGGTTCCTTTCCGGAAGATGGAAGTTTCTCTCTTTCCATCCTTTCTAGCAATACAATACTCGATGGTTAAAACCATTTTAACCATCGAGTATTTTATTGCTAGAAAGGATGGAAAGAGAGAAACTTCCATCCTTCCATCCTTTCTAGCAATACAATACTCGATGGTTAAAACCATTTTAACCATCGAGTATTGTATTGCTAGAAAGGATGGAAAGAGAGAAACTTCCATCTTCTGGAAAGGAACCCGAGCGCAGAGTGTGGTGCAGAAAGGCGCTCTGGCCTCTTCCAAGGATCGAAGCATCAGCTGGAAGCTAAGGTGAGGGCAGGTCGGAGGAGAATCCGTTTGTCCGGCCGCCACGCCGCTTGCGTTGCTCATGCGTTTGTTCGGCCGCCACGCCGTTCGTGTTGCTCGTGCTGCCAGCAGGCGCGGCCGCCATTCGTCCAGCCGTCACGCCGCTTGCGTTGCTCGTGCGTTTGTTCGGCCGCCACGCCGTTCGTGTTGCTCGTGCTGCCGGCAGGCGCGGCCGCCATTCGTCCGGCCGCCACGCCGCTTGCGTTGCTCGTGCGTTTGTTCGGCCGCCACGCCGTTCGTGTTGCTCGTGCTGCCGGCAGGCGCGGCCGCCATTCGTCCGGCCGCCACGCCGCTTGCGTTGCTCGTGCGTTTGTTCGGCCGCCATGCCGTTTGTGTTGCTCGTGCTGCCGCCAGGCGCGGCCGCCATTTGTCCGGCCGCCACGCCGCTTGCGTTGCTCGTGCGTTTGTTCGGCCGCCATGCCGTTTGTGTTGCTCGTGCTGCCGCCAGGCGCGGCCGCCATTTGTCCGGCCGCCACGCCGCTTGCGTTGCTCGTGCGTTTGTTCGGCCGCCATGCCGTTCGTGTTGCTCGTGCTGCCGCCAGGAGCGGCCGCCGTTTGTCCGGCCGCCACACCGCTCGTGTGCCAATGTCCGCGCGCCCGCCTTTCGCCCGCCCACGCCGTTGCTCGCGCCACTCAGCTGGGAAGCAACGCTGGGGTTTCCCCGCCGCCCACGCAAAGGGGAAACCCCGGCAAGAGGGGGAAGACCCAGGGAAGCCACCCAGCAGCTGATCTGGCCAGGGGGAAGCAAACTCCACCATCTACGCATGCGTGGCCATAGGGAAAAAAAATGGCGCACATGCGCAGATGGTGTTGTTTACTTCCGGGTTGAAAAATCGCGATATAGCGTTTCGCAATAATCGAGATCGCGAAACTCGAGGGATCACTGTACACATAATGACAGCAGCAACAATTGCTTTTGCACAGAAGTGGAAAGGATCCGAGATCCCATCAGAAGATGTTCTAAAAAAAAAATGGATTGTGCTGAGATGGGTGTTTTTTTAGTAAAAAAAAATTGCAGCCCTTCACTGCAGTATGGGTGGGTGGGGTGGGTGGCCGCCTGATGGGTGGGTAGGAAGGCAGCGCATGTGCAGAAGAATTTTTTAATTTTTTTTTAAAGTTGCAAAAAAGAGATGGTGGCCTCCAGGGATCGGCTGGCTGCACTGGTTGCACTGGCTGCCGATCAGTTTCCGGTCACAATTCAAAGTATTGGTAATGACCTATAAAGCCCTATATGGCGTCAGACCAGAATACCTATGAGACCACCTTCTGCCGCACGAATCTCAGCAACCGATTAGGTCCCACAGAGTTGGCCTTCTCTAGGTCCTATCGACAAAACAATGCTGTCTGGCGGGACCCAGGTGAAGAGCCTTCTCTGTGGCGGCCCCAACCCTCTGGAATCAACTCCCCCCAGAGATTCGAACTGATCCCACCTTCCTCGCCTTCCCCAAAATGTTGAAGACTCACCTCTGCCACCAGGCATGGGGAGATTAATCTCACCCCCTCCTTTTTTCTCTTGACCTTTATTATGTTTAAGTTCAGGTGGACTGAGTACGTATGATTGTGTAGCAGATAAGTTTTTTATAGCAATGTACTTTAAATTAGTTTTTAAATTTTTTAAATTAGATTTGTATTTATATTGTATTGCTGTTATGTTGTGAGCCGTCCCAAGTCTTTGGAGAGGGGCAGCATACAAATCTAATAAATAATAATAAAAATAATAATAATAACCGACCCCAATGGAATGGGGACGTCTTTGTGATGTCACCAGTGGGTTGCTACTGCTGTGGGCGCATTGGGGTGCACTGGTAGGAGCCCACCCCTGATGAACACTTAAAAAACCGAAGAAGGGGAGCCCTCTGATCCACAAAACTTTATTTAGCAAAACCACAATAGTCTGCAAGTACAAGCATGAACTTGGATACCGTACGATCACTGGCTATTATCTCACCTACTGCAGCTGTGGGGTGTCCAAAATATCCAATTACTCCGGAAAGAAGAGAATCAATCTTTCAGGGTGAATCATTCTGCAAAATTGGTTTGTAGAGTCAGCATACGACATTATTCCAAATTTCTCTCTGAGTCTGCTAACATTCAGTCTTGACTTGAGACTGTTAGATACATATTAAACATGTTCCTTTACGAAAACTTTTCCTGTGTGTCAAGAAGAGAGAGCTGCGAGGATTTGTTCTTCCACTCTCCTTGGCATCCTTTCTAAGCTGAGGAAGGAACTGCCTTGTACTGCACGAATCTCAGCAGCCGATAAGGTCCCACAGAGTTGGCCTTCTCCAGGTCCTGCCGACTAAACAATGCCATTTGGCGGGCCCCAGGGGAAGAGCCTTCTCTGTGGTGGCCCCAGCCCTCTGGAATCAACTCCCCCCAGAGATTAGAACTGCCCCCACCCTCCTTGTCTTTCGCAAATTACTTAAGACCCACCTGTATCGCCAGGCATGGGGGAACTGAGACACCTCCCCCAGGCTTTTACATTTTATGCAGGGTATGCGTGTGTTGCATGGTTTTTTAAATGATGGGTTTTTAACTGTCTTTAATAGTAGATTTGTTTTCCATTGTAACATTGTTATTATTGTTGTGAGCCGCCCCAAGTCTTCGGAGAGGGGCGGCATACAAATCTAATAAATTATTATTATTAAATTATTATTATGATTATTAACGCCGCCATCATCTTACAAGAAGCACACGTTCTTTCATCTCTCAGCTGATAAACCTGTCTAATCTTCCCTATCACTTCCTGCTGCACTAACGCACAGTTACTTCTAAGCAGCTTCTTTTATTGTTCCTCACTTCTAGACAGACTCTTGCCAAGCTAAAACAAATTACCTGAATCCATAAGGATGTTTTATTTAATTATTTAATCATTTAATCGTTTAATCGTTTAATCGTTTAATCGTTTAATCGTTTAATCGTTTAATCGTTTAATCGTTTAATCGTTTAATCGTTTAATCGTTTAATCGTTTAATCGTTTAATCGTTTAATCGTTTAATCGTTTAATCGTTTAATCGTTTAATCGTTTAATCGTTTAATGGTTTAATTATTTATCTATCATCTATCTATCATCTATCTATCTATCTACCTACCTACCTACCTACCTACCTACCTACCGATTGATTGATTGATTGATTTGATTTGATTTGAATGCCGCCCCTCTCTGTGGACTCGGGGCGGCTAACAACAGTGACAAAAACAGAATGTAAGAATCCAATACTAAAACAGCTAAAAACTCTTGTTATAAAACCAATCATACATACAAACATACCATGCATAAGCCTAGGGGGAAAAATTATCTTAGTTCCCCCATGCCTGATGGCAGAGGTGGGTTTTGAGGAGCTTACGAAAGGCAAGGAGGGTGGGGGCTATTCTAATATCTGGGGGGAGCTGGTTCCAGAGAGTCGGGGCTGCCACAGAGAAGGCTCTTTCCCTGGGCCCCGCCAACCGACATTGTTTAGTTGACGGGACCCGAAGAAGGCTAGTCAGATGATAGTTGAATAATTTCCTTCAGGCACTTAATGTTCAAACAGTAACACTTCTATTTATTTCTTCTACTTCATTCAGTATAATACAATTCGGTGATGCAGCAAAATTACTTTCGGTTTTTCCCCTTGATAAACTAGATCATATATCTCTATAATTGCTTCACTGGCTTCTAGGAGGCATAATTTAATTATCTGGCTGGTTTTGGCTGATTAGAAAGGCAATAAAAATGCAATAACTCACACAATAAAAACTTCACATTACGGAGCTTTTCAGGGAGGGTCCATGTTGGCTGGATGTCAGATTGACGCAAGCAGCTACTGTTTCCATCCAACTCCGGACGTGATGTAATTAATGAATTAGTTAACTACGCTCTAAACTGCATCTTAAAATCTGTTCCCAGTAACTTCTTCTAACCTTTTCTGCTGCCTTCTGAAGTTTGGATCTATTCATCTCAAATCCTGACAATTCAATTCAATTCAATTTATTAGATTTGTATGCCGCCCCTCTCTGAGGACAGCTGGAACTGTCTGAAGACACATCTGTCTGCAAGCTTTCACTCGAAAGCTCTTCTCCCATTTCAACTTTTATTTATCTATTTATCTATTCATCTATTCATCTATTCATCTATTCATCTATTCATCTATTCATCTATTCATCTATTCATCTATTCATCTATTCATCTATTCATCTATTCATCTATTTATTTATTTATTTATTTTATTGTTAGAGTTGAAAGGGACCATGAAGGCCATTGAGTTCAACCCCCTGACCAAGCAGGAACCCTATAGTACACCAGTCAAGTGGCAGTTCAATCCTCTCTTAAAAATGTCCAGAGTGTTGGAGTTCACAATGTCCACTGGTAGGTTGTTCCATTGGTTGATCGCTCTGGCCATCAGGAAGTTCCTCCTTGTCTCCATGTTGAATCTCTCCTCGGTCAGCTTCCAGCCGTTGTTCTTCGTCCGGCCCTCTGGTGCCCTGGAGAATAAAGTGATCCCTTCCTCTCTGTGACATCCCCTCGTATACTTGTAGACTGCTATCATGTCCGCTCTGGCCCTCCTTTTCTCTCGGCTATCCATGCCCAGTTCCCTCAGTCTCTCTTCGTAAGTCTTGGTTTCCAATCCCTTAATCATCTTGGTTGCTCTTTTTTGCAACTTCTCCAGAGTTTCAATGTCTCTTTTGAACTGTGGTGACCAGAACTGTATACAGTACTCCAGGTGTGGTCAGACCAGGGCGTAGTAGAGTGGTATTAAGACTTCCCTGGTCTTGGAGTGTATTCCCCTGTTGATGCAGCTTAGGATTGTGTTGGCTTTTTAAGCTGCTGCTGCTCATTGTTGGCTCATGTTTTGTTGATTGTCCACCAAAACTCCGAGGTCTCTTTCACAGTCGCTACTGCTAAGAGGGGTTTCTACCAGGTTGTATGTGTGTCCAGGGTTTTTTCTGCCTAGGTGAAGGACTTTGTTCTTGTCGATGTTAAACATCATTTTGTTGGTGTGGGCCCACTGTGTTAGTCTGTCTAGGTCTTTCTGTAATTTGAGCCTGTCTTCTAGGGTATTGGCTTCTCCCTCGCTAAAATTCTCTTCATCTCCTAAATCAGGTAAATTGGCAGGTTCCATTTCACCTTCCCCCTCTGGATCTGAGCATTCCAACAGCTGACAGGGAGCACACACAACACCAACCAACACCTTGAATTGTAACCATAGACCAATTGGAAGCCAGTGCAGCATATGGAGTGTTGCTGTAATGTGGGTGTACCTAGCTGTTCTGTCGGGCTCTCTGGCAGACTCCTCCTGAAAATTCACAGGTACAAATTTCAGACACACGCACGTTTGAAAATTCAAAACAATGTTCTTTATAATGAAAATTCACTTAAACCAAGCCCTCTTTTTGTATAGCAAAGAGCACTCATCTCCAAACAAACTGGTAATTGGTACAAGTCCCTTATCAGTTCTGTGATACTTAGCTTGCAGCTGTGAGGCAATTCACAGTCCTTCTTCTTTCACAAAGTGAAACACCCTTTGCTCTAGTTTAGTTTCAAAGCGGGGAAAAATCAGCACACAAAAGGTCAAAGTCAGCAAAGCAGGCACGAAACACAAGGATCAGATAATCCTCCACAATGGCCAAACCCACAAGCTGCTATTTATAGCAGCCTCACTAATGACCACAGCCCCACCCAACCAAAAGTGGCCTCATTTTCTTTGATAATAATCTCTCAGTTGTTGTTGCCTATGCATCGCTCTCCTCATGCATGGCTGTATCATTAACTCTTGTTCTGAATCCAAGGAGGAGCCCAGATAATTGATCTCCTTCTGAGCTGTCTGCCACACTCTCCTCCTCCCTGTCACTCATGTCTTCTTGGTCAGAGGAGCCTTCATCAGCAGATTACACCGGGGGGGGGCAAAACAGGCCTGCAGCATGTGGGTGTCTCCCCCACATCCACAGTCCTTGGGGCAGGAGCTGGGGCAGAGCTAACCACAACACCTAGGTATTGTTGTTGTTGCTGTTGTTGCATCTTACCTTCTCTCTCTGGGTGACCATGGCATGCCATTGCAGACTTGGTTATATCCCCTTACCTTACATTGACCTTCTAAGCTTTCTACCATGAGGCTGATAGAGAAAACAAGTAAAATGAAAAGGTGATTTCAAATTACCCAACTGTATGATGTATGAGTAACAGAATACCAGAGTTGGAAGGATCCTTGGAGATCTTCTAATAAAACCCAGAAGGAGGATCCTAGGTCATCTTCATTGCTGTATATTGTTCCAAATCAGGCAGCTGGTACACTATCTGTGTCAAAGCTGAAGGGATAAATATTTTAGTCTCTAACTAGAACAAAATAACAGAGTTGGAAAGGAACTTGGAGGTCCTCTAGTCCAACCCCCTTCTCAAGTGCAAATCCCTGTTCAATTCTGGGCAAATGGCTTTCTAATCTCTTCTTAAAAGCCTCTAGTGATGGATCACTTGCAACTTCTGGAGGCAAGCCACTCTACTGATCAATTGTTCTCATGGTCAGGACATTTCTCCTTATTTCTAGGTTGGTTCTCTCCTTGAAGAATATCCATCGTTTCTTGCTTTGCCTTCAGGTACTTTGGAGAATAGGTTGACCTGTTCAACCTTTTCTTTGTGGCAGCTCCTTAGCTCTATCTATCTATCTATCTATCTATCTATCTATCTATCTATCTATCTATCTATCTATCTACCTATCTACCTATCTACCTATCTACCTATCTACCTATCTACCTATCTACCTATCTACCTATCTACCTATCTACCTATCTACCTATCTACCTATCTACCTATCTACCTATCTACCTATCTACCTATCTACCTATCTACCTATCTACCTATCTACCTATCTACCTATCTACCTATCTACCTATCTACCTATCTACCTATCTACCTATCTACCTATCTACCTATCTACCTATCTATCTACCTACCTACCTACCTACTGTCGTGATTCAGCCTGAGGCTGCTCAGGGACCAGCTGTGTCTTTGCTGGCTCCATGCCCGGAGGAGGAGGACAGCGAAGAGGAGGGGGCTGAACAGTTCGATGGGGGAGAGGAAAGTCAGGAATGGGACGAAGGAGAACAGCATGAGAGCCCTGGGGGGGGGGGCTCTCCCCAGCCAGTAGCTTGGAGTCATTAGGTGATGACGCACAAGCCGTCATTGACATGCGACAGAGACGTTCAGATCAAAGAAAGGAGCAATTAAAGAAGTATTATCAGCACTGAATTAGGAACAGCTGGGTTTGGGTGTGGTCCTCCTTAGCAGGGTTTAAAAAGCAGGCAAGCCCTTGAAGCCATGTGGAGTGTTATCAGTTTGGAGTTGCGTTATCCTGTCTTGTTTCTCGGCGTCTCTGTTCCTGGCTTGTGGCCCAGCAGCTTTGGAAGACCCGTGGGAGGTGTAGGTCTGCTATCTACAGCCTTGTATTGGCAGCAAGAATCCTGTATTGCTGCATGGACTTTTGCCTTCGTGGATATATCTGAAGATACAGCATTTTCCTGTTTGTAAGGACATTTTCTGTTACCTGTGTTTTTTCTTGAATTTTATAAACTGCCTTTGCCTTTTATCGGTGTATCTGGCTTCTCTTTTTGGGTTGGTATTGGCTTCCAGAGTGACCCAGACAGAACACCTACCTACCTACCTACCTACCTATCTATCTATCTATCTAACTATCTACTTATTGAACAAGTATAGGATAATAGTTTGTAAAGCATAAAATAATGATAAAAGAAGACAATAGGGCAGGGACAGGAGGCACAATGGTGCGGTTATGCATGCCCCTTACAAACCTCTTAGAAAGGGGTCAATGGTAGATAATCTAAGATTAAAGATTTGGAGGTTTGGGCAAGAAATCACAGAGTCATGTAGTGCATTCCAGGCGTCAATCACTCTATTGCTGAAGTCGTATTTTCTGCCGTCTAGTTTGGAGCGGTTGACATTTAGTTAGTTAGTTAGTTAGTTAGTTAGTTAGTTAGTTAGTTAGTTAGTTAGTTAGTTAGTTTGTTTGTTGATTGATTGATTGATTGATTGTTAGAGTTGAAAGGGACCACGAAGGCCATCAAGTTCAACCCCCTGCCCAAGCAGGAACCCTATAGCACATATTTATTTATTTATTTATTTATTTATTTATTATTTAGATTTGTATGCCGCCCCTCTCCGCAGACTCGGGGCGGCTCACAGCAAAATACAACAAATCATGACAAATCCAAATAAATTTAAAATATTTAAAAAGATTTAAAGAGAACCCCATTTACTAACATACACACACACAAACATACCATGCATAAATTAGCGTATTTATTACGTGCTCGTGTGTTGTTGCGGTGGAAGGTGAAGTAGTCACTAACAGGCAGGACATTTTGGTGCATGAATATTATGAACTACAGTTAGGTCAGATCGGAGGCGACGTAGTTGTAAATTGTCTAATCACAGCATTTCCTGTCTGGTGGAGTAAGGCATTTTGTTGCGAGCTCTTGGAAACACTGTCATGTCAAGAAGCCAGCTTGTGTGTGTGTGTGTGTATGTGTGTATGTGCTTTGTTGAGTGTACAGTGGTGCCGTTGAATGCTGCTGGTGTATTTCTCCCTGTGTTCCAATCGCTCTTGGCATCTTCTTTCTCTTTGGCATGGTGGAGTCAATAAAACCAGTGTGAGACTGAACAGCCCTCGACAAAAGAGGGAAAAGGGGGTGAGGTTGGAGTGCCTTGGCTGTCAAAGGCAAAGCTTGGAATCTCTCCAGCCTTCAGAGTCATAGAGAAGGCCCTTGGAAATGCCAAGGTACCAAGCCTTGGATCAAGGGCCCCTTGTGAACAACGTTGTTGGAATGCCATGCGTCTGGTCTCCCTCTGCCAGCTCCCCCTTGTATTGCCACGCGAGGTGATGTGCCCACACGCCGAACAGCTTGGCAACTCTTGTGGCATTGAGGAAAGGGGCAGCCGAGTCAGGAAGTGGTAGGTTTGGAAGGATGCCAAGGCATCGCAGGCACGTTGCCATGAAAGGCTTTGTGCCCCCTCGTTATTCAGTCGCCTTCTCCTCCTTCTCTCACCAGTACGGGCAAGAGATTGGCAAGAAGAAAAGAGGCTGGAAAATAATTATTTCTTTTTAAAAAATTCAGGTCTGAACAACTGGAAATGACTTGGTTTACTTTGCGCCATTGACTTGTTGCCAGCTAAACAGCTCGGCGGGAAAGAAAGACTGGATTAGGCAATTAAAGCTACGGACTCCGTTTGTTTCTTTTTGGTTTTGACCTGAGATGCTTTGGGGGGGAAACAAAATGAAAACTAGGTGTGTGCTTTCAGCAAAGCTGAAAAGATAGACTGGGGTGGGGTGTGTCGGGAGGAGGTGAATATTATTTGCAAGAGATGCAGAATGTTTTCAAAACCCAAGAGTGAAGTGGAACCAAACAAAGAGCACTGAAAGATCCCGTTAAAAATGGAGAAACGGAGAAAACTCATAACAGAAAAACACACAGTGGCATAATAATAATAATAACAACAACAACATACATACAGCCTGGGAGAAACCCCACTTAGCAGCAGTAACTGCGAAAGAGATCTTGGAGTCTTGCTGGATAATCAACTAAACATGAGCCAGCAATGTGCAGCAGTGGCCAAAAAAGCCAACACCATCCTAAGCTGCATCAACAGGGGGATACACTCCAAGACCAGGGAAGTCTTATTACCATTCTACTACGCCCTGGTCAGACCACATCTGGAGTACTGCATCCAGTTCTGGTCACCACACTTCAAAAGAGACATTGAAACTCTGGGGAAGGTGCAGAAAAGAGCAACCAAAATGATTAGGGGACTTGAAACCAAGTCTTACGAAGAGAGATTGTGGGAACTGGGCATGGATAGCCTAGAGAAAAGGAGGGCCAGAGGGGACATGATAGCTGTATACAGGTATATGAGGGGTTGCCACAGAGAGGAGGGGGTCACTCTTTTCTCCAGAGCACCAGAGGGCCGGACGAGGAACAATGGCTGGAAGCTGACCAAGGAGAGATTCAACCTAGAAGTAAGGAAGAACTTCCTGATGGTCAGAGTGATCAACCATTGGAACAACCTGCCTGCGGTGGTTGTGAACTCCCCAACTCTGGACACTTTCAAGAGGACATTGGACTGCCACTTGGCTGGGGTGCTTTAGGATTCCTGCTCAGGCAGGGGGTTGGACTTGATGACCTGCATGGTCCCTTTCAACTCTAACAATAAATAAATAAAAACAACAACAACAACAATAATAATAATAATAATAATAACAACAACAGCAATAACAGCAACATCAACAACAGAGTTGGAAGGGACCTTGGAGGTCTTCTAGTCCAACCCTCTGCTTAGGCAGGAAACCCTGCACTACTTCAGACAGATGGTTATCTAACATCTTCTTAAAAACTTCCAGTGTTGGAGCATTCATAACTTCTGGTGGCAAACAGTTCCACTGATTAATTGTTCTAACTGTCAGGAAATTTCTCCTCAGTTCCAAGTTACTTCTCTCCTTGTTTAGTTTGTACCCATTGCTTCTTGCTCTACCCTCAGGTGCTTTGGAGAATAGCTTGATTCCCTCTTTTTAGTGGCAACCCCTGAGATATTGGAAGACTGCTCTCATGTCTCCCCTGGTCCTTCTTTTCATTAAAATAGACTCACCCAGTTCCTACAACTGTTCTTCATATGTTTTATCCTCCAGTCCCCTCATCATCGTTGTTGCTCTTCTCTGCAGTCTTTCTACAGTCTCAAAATCCTTTTAATATCATGGCAACCAAAACTAAGTGCAATATGCCAAGTGTGGTCTTACCAAGGCGTTGTAAAGTGGCATTCCCTCCACAGGATCTTGATTATATCCCACTATTAATGCAGCCTAGTTGGCTTTTTTGGCAGCTGCAGCTGACTGCTGAGTCATATTTAAGTGGCCGCCCATTAGTGCACGGAGATCCCTCCCACAGTTACTATGTCTTTATCCCAAACATGTTTAAACTCAGTTACTGATGATTAACCCACTACCTCCACTGTAAGTTGGTTCCAGGTTTCCACTGTCTTCCAGTGAAGTCATCATTTCTAACATTACTTTTGATAGTCCCTCCTGGCAGTTTGAGGTTATGCCACCTGCCTCCTTGATTTTTGATTTTTGGTTAAACAAGATCTAAGTATTGCCCACAAGATCATATGCTGCAACGTCCTGCCTATCGGCGACTACTTCAGCTTCAACCACAACAACATAGAAACATAGAAGACTGACGGCAGAAAAAGACCTCATGGTCCATCTAGTCTGCCCTTATACTATTTCCTGTATTTTATCTTACAATGGATATATGTTTATCCCAGGCATGTTTAAATTCAGTTACTGTGGATTTACCAACCACGTCTGCTGGAAGTTTGTTCCAAAGTTCTACTACTCTTTCAGTGAAATAATATTTTCTCACGTTGCTTTTGATCTTTCCCCCAACTAACTTCAGATTGTGTGCCCTTGTTCTTGTGTTCACTAAGAGCACAGAACAGATTTAAACTTAATATTAACCGCTCCAAACTTGACTGTAAAAAATATGACTTCAGTAACTGAGTTGTCGAAGCATGGAACTCATTACCGGACTCCATAGTGTCATCCCCAAACCCCTTTACCCTTAGATTATCTACGGTTGACCTATCCAGATTCCTAAGAGGTCAGTAAAGGGCGAGTACAAGTGCACTAGAGTACCTTCCGTCCCCTGTCCTATTGCTCTCCTATATCTCCTATTCCTTTCTTCTATTCCTATATCTCTTCTTCTATTCTTTCATTGATATGTTCTATTACTATATCTTCTTTTCTATTCTTTCATAGATATATTTTACTATGAGTATCTCCTCTATAACCTTCATCATGTATTTTACTATGTGTATATAGATATATATACTAAACAATGTCGGTTGGCGGGCCCCAGGGGAAGAGCCTTCTCTGTGGCGGCACCGGCCCTCTGGAACCAACTCCCCCCGGAGATTAGAACTGCCCCTACTCTTCCTGCCTTCCGTAAACTCCTTAAAACCCACCTTTGCCGTCAGGCATGGGGGAACTGAAACATCTTCCCCTGGGCATGTTTAATTTATATATGGTATGCTTGTGTGTACATGTCTGTTAGTATATGTGGTCTTATAAATCTTTTAATTTTAAATTTGTTAGATTATTTATGATTTGTTTCCACGTGTTGTGAGCCGCCCCGAGTCTTCGGAGAGGGGCGGCATACAAATCTAAGTAATAAATAAATAAATAAATAAATAAATAAATACCCACTAAAACCCTCATTGTGTATTGGACAAAATAAATAAAAAAAATAAAAATATTGAAAATGTGGCCTTCTAGAATTAAATTCACAGCCTTAATATATTTACATCCAAATGTAAAATAATGCACTTGGGGAAAAGGAATCCTCAATCTGAGTATTGTATTGGCAGTTCTGTGTTAGCACAAACTTCAGAAGAGAAGGATTTAGGGGTAGTGATTTTTGAGTCTCAAAATGGGTGAACAGTGCAGTCAGGCGGTAGGGAAAGCAAGTAGAATGCTTGGCTGCATAGCTAGAAGTATAACAAGCAGGAAGAGGGAGATTGTGATCCCACTGTATAGACTGCTGGTGAGACATTTGGAATTCTGTATTCAGTTCTGGAGACCTCACCTAAAAAGAGAGATTGATAAAATTGAACGGGTCCAAAGACAGGCTACAAGAATGGTGGAAGGTCTTAAGCATAAAACGTATCAAGAAAGACTTCATGAACTCAATCTGTATAGTCTGGAGGACAGAAGGAAAAGGGGGGACATGATTGAGACGTTTAAATATGTCAAAGGGTTAAATAAGGTTCAGGTGGGAAGTGTTTTTAATAGGAAAGTGAACACAAGAATAAGGGGACACAATCTGAAGTTAGTTGGGGGAAAGATCAAAAGCAACGTGAGAAAATATTTTTTTGCTGAAAGAGTAGTAGAGGTTTGCAACAAACTCCCAACAGACGTGGTTGGTAAATCCACAGTAACTGAATTTAAACATGTCTGGGATAAACATATATCCATCCTAAGATAAAATACAGAAATAGTATAAGGGCAGACTAAATGGACTATGAGGTCTTTTTCTGCCATCAATCTTCTATGTTTCTACGTTTCCAAAGATTTCAATAGGGGGATTACGAACAGCAACAAAATTCTGCAGGCTCAGAAATCAGCAATCGGGTCTGGCTACATAAGTCATATCAAGAAGAAAGCGTCCAAACTTGGCATCATTGTTTGCTACAATTAATCTACCTGCCAAACATTAGTGTAAACAGTGAAAAAGAGACTTGTATGTTTATTTTTCTAGTAAGATAAGGAAAGGGGAGATTAAGTCACTACTCCTAGCTCTACTTGAAGAATTCCCTGCAAATAGTAAGATAAGAGCAGTATACTGTTCTGGTTTTGGTACATTTGGGCAGATAGGCCACAGATGCAACCAATGCTTATAAGGTTGTAAGCAAGATAGAACCTCTAATCTATAGTTGTCATTCCTACCTGTTCTGCCGGGCTCTATGGTAGGAGCCTCCTGAAAATTCAAGGATACAAATTTCAGACACACACACATTTGAAATTTCAAAACAATGTTCTTTATCACAAAATTCAAAATAAACTGAGCACTCCTTTTGTATTGCAAAGAGCACTCGTCCCAAAACAATCGGGTAGTCTGTATAATTTCCCTTAATCAGCCTTTAAGTACTTAGCTAGCAGCTGTGAAGAAACTTCACACCCCTTCTTCTTCCATGAAGTGAAACACCCACACACTTTGCTCTGCGTTGGTTTCAAAGACGTGAAAAATCAACAAACAAAGTCAAGGCACGATTCCTGAAGAACTGCAATCAGATACTCTTCCACAACGGCCAAACCCACACGCTGCTATTTATAGCAACAGCCCTAATTACTGCAGCCCCACCCAAACACAGGTGGCCTCTCTTATCTCCGGTAATATGTCCTTACTTGGTCTTTTCTACGCATAATTCTGCGCTTGTGTGGGTTCAAGATGTCTTCATCTGAATCAATGGAAGATAATGGAGATTGACTGCCTGTGCTGTGTGTCAAGTCCTCCTCTGCCGAGTCACTCCCACCTTCTTCTTCGTCCGAGGAAACTAAACTCTGAACTGATTCTGTTGGCAATAACACAGGCCTATGACATGTTGAAGTTTCCCCTGCATCCACCTCCACATTCCCTGGTGCAGGAGCTGGGCCAGAGCCAACCACAACACTACCAGGTAGACCAGACTAAGAAACAAACAAGATAAAGGTAGAGGGATAAACAGAAACAGGAACAAAGAAGTACTGGTAAGTACTGATAAATGGGGACAGTAAGACCAGAATGGTAGGCACCCTGATACGCTTATGCACGTCCCCCTTTACAGATCTCTTAGGAATGGGGTGGGGTCCACAGTAGACAGTTTGAGGTTGAAGCTATGGGGCGGGTGAGGATATAAGAACGGAATCAGGCAGAGCATTCCAGGCGTTGACCATTCTGTTGCTGAAGTCTAGTGATGGGCAAACCCAACAGTGTTCGGGTTCGGCAAGTTCGGACGAACTTTACACAAAATTTGTCCGAACCTGAACTGAACCTGAACTCGAACCCGAATGGGGAATCCCTCCCACAAAGAGATTCTGGGGGTGGAGCTTTGAAATCACCGGCAGGTTGCTAAGGATGCCAAGGTGATCACTTCCTGGATTCCATGGAATCCAGGAAGTGATCACCTTGGCGTCCTTAGCAACCTGCCAGTGACGTCAAAGCTCCAAACGTCGAACACGACCCCGAACTTTGCTCGAAGTTTCAAAAAATTCCGGGTTCATGTTCGGCATACCGAACACCGCAAAATTCGCTATGGACCTGAATTGTGCGGGTTCCGTTCGCTCATCACTACTGAAGTCGTATTTTCTGCAATCGAGTTTGGAGTGGTTTACCATGAGTTTGTATTGAGTGTTTTCCCATGTATTATTGAGCTTGAAGCTGAAGAAATTGTTGACAGGTAAGATGCTGTAGCAGAAAAAATTGTGTACCATGCTTATATCTTGCCGTAAACAGTGTGGTTCCAGATTGTCCAGAATTTCAAGTCTGGTGGCATAACGGATTCTATTGTGGAGTATTCTTCTCATGAAATACCTCTGGACCAACTCAATTTAACACAATTGAGTGGGTACAGAGGTATTTCACGAGAAGAGTACTCCACTCATCTATTCACAATAGAATCCCTTATGTCACCAGACTTGAAATGTTCGATATACAGTGTGGATTCCAGGCAGATGAACTGTATTCAAGAATTGGGCTGGCAAAGGTTTTGTATGCCCTAATTAGCACTCCCGGTTTGCCTGTTGGTCTGTTACTTGCACTCCTGGTCTTCGGTAAGGCCTGTACGCATGTACAGGGACAGGGGGGCATTGTGTACATGTGCAAGGGCAGCACAAGTCTATGTGTGTTTGTGTGTGTTCTGGTTTCAGGCTGATTCAGATAATAATTGGAATAAGTGATTGCTAAAGGCATATTTTTGTAAAAAAAAACACAACACAACATCTTCTCCCATTTACACATCGGCTCTCACACAGTGCTTTTCTTTCTCATTTCCTCTCTTTAGTAGTTAAGCTAATTATCTCAGAAATAACATCAAAACATTCCACAAGTCATTCTAAAATTTATGGGCTAATCAGAGCTAGCTAGGAGCCATGAAGGCAGGTCATAAATCACAGAATGGTTTGCTTACTTCCTGGAGGGTGTCGAGGACTCCTCCATCTTTGGATGACAATCAGCTTCTTCTTCCGTTCACACCCGGATGTGAGGTAACTGATTAACTAGTTCCTCACCTTCTAATATCTCTTCCCTGTAACTTGTTCTAACCTCCTCTGAGCACATCTGATGTAGGGGCTAACCCACCTCCAGTCCTCTTCCCTTGATCCTGAATGCATCTCTACGTCACTTGCCTCCTCCTCCTCTTCACTAACATTTCTTTCTATCTGTAATTCAGGCAAATCTGCCAATTCAAAATCACTCCCCCCCTTCGGAATCTGAGCAATCCTCAGGCTGAACGGGAGTATACACAACATTCTGCTGCACAAATCCCAGTGACTGGTTAGGTCCCACAGAGTTGGCCTTCTCCGGGTCCCGTCAACTAAACAATGTCATTTGGTGGGACCCAGGAGAAGAGCCTTCTCTGTGGCGGCCCCGACCCTCTGGAACCAGCTCCCCCCAGATATCAGAACTGCCCCCACCCTCCTTGCCTTTCGTAAAGTTCTTAAGACCCATCTCTGCCGTCAGGCATGGGGGAACTGAGACATCTCCCCCGGGCCTATACAGTTTATACATGGTATGTTTGTGTGTATGCTTGCTTTTAATAATGGGGTTTTAGTGTTTTTTAAATTATTAGATTTGTTCTTACATTGTCTTTGTTATTGTTGTGAGATGCCCCGAGTCTATGGAGAGGGGCGGCATACAAATCTAATAAATAATAATAATAATAATAATAATAATAATAATAATAATAATAATAATAATAATAATAATTGTGTGCCCTCCAGGAGGGCGAAAATGGCCTCCACGGGCTCCAGAGGTCCTCTGGAAACAAGCCCATTTCTGGCCTTCCTGGACTTCTGGTAGGCCTGTTTTCCACCCTTCCCGAACCTCCTCACATACCCAGCATTTACCTAGAACCAAAATGGGCCACGTGGGAGGGACAGGGTGGGCAGGGCCAGCCAGGAGTGGGATTTGGGGGTGGTGTCTCCAAACTGCAGAGAATTTTAGCTAGAGCTTCTCCAGAACTCCTGCAAACCCACAGCAGCCCCTCCCTAGATACAGCGCATCCCTTGGATTGTGTTTTGTTAAATTAGGTTCAGAGTTTAGCACAGGGGCCCAGCGTTTCCGTGGAAGTAGTTGAATTTCTCCTTTCTTTTGAGGTCAATTGTGAAAAACATGGACAGATTCACGGGGAGTTTAAAGGACTTATGTCTTCGGGGGCATCGAAGCTGTAATGCTTGCGCTACTTTCTCCTTGGGAAAGGATCATTAAGGCTAGAGGACAAACACACAGCCACTGTCCTCCAATTATTCACAACAGCACTTGGCTTTTTTTTTTCCTGATAAGAAAAAAAAAGGAGGTATTTATGGAAATAAGCACAGTGACCTGCTTTAAAGAATCGTTTATCTGCCATGAATGCAGGAGAAAATATTTCTCATAGAATATAAATAGATGGGATTTTAAAGCCGTCTTAGCCATGAAAAGTGTCTGGGTGACTTTGGGCCAAACACCAAAAGTCTGGGAGTTCTAGTTCTGCCTTAGGCACAAAAGCCAGCTGGGTGACTTCCATCCTTCCAAGGTCAGTAAAACGAGGACCCAGATTGTTGTTGACAATATGCTGATTCTGTAAACCATTTAGAAACATAGAAGATTGATGGCAGAAAAAGACCTCATGGTCCATCTAGTCTGCCCTTATACGATTTCTTGTATTTTATCTTAGGATGGATATATGTTTATCCCAGGCATGTTTAAATTCAGTTACTGTGGATTTACTAACCATGTCTGCTGGAAGTTTGTTCCAAGCATCTACTACTTTCAGTCAAATAATATTTTCTCATGTTACTTCTAATCTTTCCCCCAACTAACCTCAGACCTGCACCTGAATAAATGAACTAATTGTCTCCTGCAAACACCACTTCCCTTTTGCTCCTATTTATATTATTATTATTATTATTATTATTATTATTATTATTATTAATTAGATTTGCGTGTCACCCCTCTCCGTAGACTCGGGGAGGCTCCATTCAGTGCCCCGTTCTACCTTTACTCCCAACTCGAGTTGACTCTGGTTCCTTAATTGTTCCATTCTTCCGCCCCACTTATCTCTGACTGCGAAGGTAGCTAATAACTTTCAGACAGCCCTGGCCCCATCTCTGCCTCCGATGCAGAGCACTCGTCAGAGCCTTCCCCAGACTCCAGGACTGGCCCACGTTCTTCACCAACCTCTTCACTGACCGAATCTGCCACCAGCTCTGCTGGCCACTGGTGGTCACAACACCACGGTTTTCTGGATCCTCAATATGTCCTCGTCTGTTTATTTATCTGCGCATTATTAAGCTTTGATCTAAAATGCTAAGCACGGAAGAAGAAGAAAGAACGAGACATTCGCAAATCTCTCTCTCTCTCCCCCATGTCCCCATCCCCGAGGTCTTAGGAGAGTTTTAATAAAAGAAATTACCTTTAAATCAAGTCACACAGTCCAAATGTCATCTTGGATGGAGATGTTCCCACTATCAAATACAATAAACAGGCATCTATTACTATGTTAATTGGAAAAAAGAAACAGGTCATGGGGAAATTAAATTGCTTAAAATAGGTCACTGATTATAATTCTGCATTCTATTTAAACAAGCACATCTCTAAAATATTTATTAGTTTATTTTAATTATGAGTACAAAAAAAAAGCCAACAACAACCAACCCAGCCCTAAATGATCACCATTGATGCCTTCTATATTGTGATCCAGAGATGCATCTTTTAATGTTGATTATATTTCTCCGCTATTAAATCCTGCAGATTGTCCTCTTTTTAGGTGCTGTGTCTTTTCCCCCCCTTAATTTATTTACCCATCGTTGTAATGTTATGACTGAGTTGCACTTGAAACCGAAAAGGAAACAGGAGGGGAGAGACTGTGCAAAATATTAAATATTGATGCACTTTTAATTAGCTCCCGACTGAAATGCTGGAAATACAGTGCCAGTTTGAGAACGATCAGTAAGGAACCGCTAGTCAAATGCTGCAGAGCTAACAACGGCCCAAATTAAATTCTTCAGTGGGCAATTTATTATTTCGAAATTGCCAAAATAAATCTTGAATGTTACAGTCAGGGGTTCCGCACACATACACCCCTCCATACTGTAGACCCAACGTTTTGTTAGTGTTGCCTGCCTGCCTGCCTATAAGGATATCATTTTAAAAACTGGTTGAGGACTTAGAAAAAGCATTTTTAAAAAAGGCTCTACCTGTTCTGTTTTAAGCCCACTGGATCGGAAGGAACCTCCAAGAGCAAGGATTTAATTCAAACTTTTTTATATACCATATTTTTCAGAGTATAACCTTAGTTTTGGGGGAGGAAAATAGGGAAAAGCATCTGCTTATTGTTCTGCCTGCCTGGCTCAGGCAATGCGTAACAGTCCAAGGAAAAGAAATCAAACACACACGTGCTCTGCTAATCAGCAAACTTGTATTAAATAAACAAAAAAGGGTTACTCAAAACAGTTTGTAGTGTCCGAAAACAATGCAAGGCTTACTTCAGCCGCATACAAAAACACAGGAAAAAACAAACAAAGACAACCTGGAATGAGCAAAGACGTTTCAGGAGTCCTTTTGAATCTTTGGAGCAAACAGCAAGTCCCAGAGTTTTCACCTCCCACTTGTCTGAAAAAGCTGGGTTGAAAACTCCAATGGCACGGAACAGAAACTTCAGAGCAGGAACCACAAAATAACACAGATAAACAGACATAGTTTGCCTTGGCCTTTGTTCCCTTTTATCCCTTTAGCCCTCATTAAGGGAACCACACCCAGCCCTCAGTATAAGAACCACACCCAGCCCAGGTGTTCCTATAATGACTTGTAATACTCCTTAAGGCGATCCCTTCTTTGCATAGCTCTTTGGCTACACAGATCAATATATTGATCTGCAGAAGAACCCAGGGACGAAAGGCTGTCTGAGGGACTGCATGCCAAATCCCCTGGGCTGTCTGCTGAATCCTGCGTCCCAGTGGCCTCATCCTCCTAGCTGTCTGCCATGTCTTCCTGGCTGTCTGCCACATCTTCCTGGCTGTCTGCCACATCTTCCTGGCTGTCAGCCAGGCTTTCACATTCACTTTGTGCCACGTCTCTCCCATCTGTGGGAGCAACGGCTGGCCCAGGCCCAAAGGCAACACTTACCAGGTATTCATCTGGCTAGCATCCTTAGCCAGCACATTATTTTTCCCCCTAATTAGGGCTTTAAAAAAACTTTATTCGGAGAGTGTAACAATGAAAGAGTTTTCAAGCCAGTACCAATTGGGAACATTATTAGCACCTGGAAAGAAACATTTGGAGCAACTAGAGCAATGGAAAAAACCCTGCAAAGACTTAGGGCTTGTAAAACATTTTTTGCAGAGAGTAGCAATGAAAGAGCTTGCAAGCGGGTAAGAGTTGGGAACATCGTTAGTATCTGGTTAGGGCTGGGGGGGAAAAAGCTACATTCAGAGTATAAGACACACCCAAATTATCAGCCTCTTTTAGGGAGGAAAAAGGTGCATCTTATAATCTGAAAAATACCGTATTTAAAGGTACTTTGTGCAGACAAAATCAGACTTTTCAGTTCATGTTGGCAGAGGCCCTGCTTGAACAGGGAGATAACACACAGCGGGCAGCCAAGAGTCAGCCAATTAGCACATTCTTTCTTTTAGATGAGGTCCGTAAATCACTCACCTAACCTCACAGATCTCCAGATTTATTTTCATTTCCATTCATCGGCAACTCTGCATAACTTTTAAAGGAGCCACAGCAGTTTCTTAGCAAGGGATTTCTGGAACTCTGGAGCTGAATGTTCCTCCATGACAAACATTGCAGGTCCACACCTCTTTACCCAGAAACCATCCCTTATATACAGACGGGGCGTGGTCAACTGTTTCCTAGAAACATAGAAACATAGAAGACTGACCACAGAAAAAGACCTCATGGTCCATCTAGTCTTCCCTTATACTATTTTCTGTATTTTATCTTAGGATGGATCTATGTTTATCCCAGGCATGTTTAAATTCAGTTACTGTGGATTTATCTACCACGTCTGCTGGAAGTTTGTTCCAAGGATCTACTACTCTTTCAGTAAAATAATATTTTCTCATGTTGCTTTTGATCTTTCCCCCAACTAACTTCAGATTGTGTCCCCTTGTTCTTGTGTTCACTTTCCTATCCTGCATCTTATTTAACCCTTTAACATATTTAAATGTTTCGATCATGTCCCCCCTTTTCCTTCTGTCCTCCAGACTAGACAGATGTTCATTAAGTCTTTGCTGATACGTTTTATGCTTAAGACCTTCCACCATTCTTGTAGCCCGTCTTTAGATCCATTCAATTTTATCAATATCTTTTTGTAGGCGAGGTCTCCAGAACTGAACACAGTATTCCAAATGTGGTCTCACCAGCACTCTATAGAGCTATGACTGATTAGACTTTTTCCCATAGACTAGTTTCTAAAACTTTTCCCATAAAGCTGTTCTTGTCTGCTTCTAAACCTTCTGACACTGATAACTAATAGGGGCTCCTGCCCCTCAATGTCTTCATCCCCCTCTGAGTCAGACATTACCATCATTGGTGTTTCTACAGTCTCTGGAGGTTCCTCAGGTTCCAGCTTTCCCCCGCTCTTTGATTCCACTGTCAAGAATGCTGGCTAAGGTACCGGTTCATCCTCCTCTGAATCTGTCACTAACTGACCTGGTCGTGGACCACTCACAATACCATCAAGGAAAAATACACGAGAAGAATGTCTCTCCCCCAAAGAAGCACATTCTACACAAGCAAAGTTTTGTGTCTCAATGTTTTATTTAAAAATAAATAAATAAAATCTGGGGTTTGAATTAAGCCACTAAATTGCTTTTCTAATATGTGAGGCTCCCTGGTGCTCTCTCGGCTTGGTTGGTTTAGGGTTTTGGGGTTTTTTTGCAGACCTTTCATTACCCAACTAGATAACATCATCAGTGTTAGAAGGGAGTGGGATTTGTGGAGAGAAGAAGGGGTGCTCTCTGAGCTTGGTGGTTTTCTTGCAGACGTTTCATGACCCAACTAAGTAACATCATCAGTGCTCGAAGGGAGTGAGGCTTGTTCTCTGTTTATACCCTTCTGACGGTCAATGTTGGTGGGAGGGTTTGGAAATTCTTTGATTAACCTGTTATTTACTGTCAGCTTGTTCGTCTGAATTGGTAATTTCTTCATTCTTTTTAAAATGTTTCTAGCAATTTCTTAATGTAGATTTTCATGGTGCTGGGGGCTGCTTTTAGAAGGTGTTCTGTCTGGACGGGTCACCGATCAGAATTAAAAGTCACACACACTCCAAGGATGATATATAAAGAGTATATTGCTTACAAAACATTCAGGTAAACAATGGTTAATAGTCCAAACTCTAAATTAGTCCATTTTGGCAAAAGGGGAAGACATTGGAGAGGTTGGGGATGTTTTTAACTAGTTTTGTGGTTTTATTAGTTGTGTTTTAGCTGTGTGTATATTGCCTATTGTCTGTCTTTCTTGATTGTATATGGCTTGCTGTTGTTGTCGTTGTCGTTGTCGTTGTCGTTGTCGTTATCGTTATCATTAGCATTAGCATTATCATTATCATTAGCATTATCATCATCATTATCATTGTTATTCAATGTTTTCAGATTAATGTCTCTGAGATAAGGACAGGTCTGGGCGGAAGCCAAAGACTCATTAGGAATTCCCTTTGAAGTTATTCTGTTCATCAGCTATATTCACTTTTCTCAGTAGCCCTTCAGATAATGCAAATTACATGGTTCAGATCAATCTGGAAGCAGAAGTGCTCTTTTAACTCCAGCTCACACACAGCCATGATTTAGGAACTTTGTTTATCACACCCACTTCTTCCGATGCTGTCCCTTATAGAGTGACAAGGCGTGGCCAAGTGCTCCATAGAGCTACTAAATGCTTAGATCCCTTCCTTCTTAGATACTCATGTCTGGACACAGTTCTCCTCACCCTTGCATCAAGCATGGGCTCTTCCTCTAATTTCCCATCATCCTCTGATTCATTCAATACCATAACTGGGGGTGCTACAGTCTCTAGTTGGTCCTCAGTCTCTAACTCCTCCTCACTCTCACTCTAGTTTAGTTCTCTCCTTGATTAGTTTGATTAGAGAGCAGAATAAATTTTACCCATTGTAACATATGGACCCATAGAGTCTACAAGAAGTCTAAAAAAAGAAAATATGGGGTTACAATTACAATTACCATATTTTTTGACTCTCTCATGCTCACCCTTGAATTAAATAGTTAACATTCTGTAATCTTCTCAAAAGCTCCCCTCCTACGTTTCTTGTTAGAGCGCCCATATCAACAAGCAAACAGTTGGCTTAGCCCTGTTGTGGTTAGCTCTGGCCCAGCTCCTGCCCCAAGGACTTGTGGATGTGGGGGAGACATCCACATGCTGCAGGCCTGTTTTGCCCCCGGTGGAATCTGCTGATGAAGGCTCCTCTGACCAAGAAGACATGAGTGACAGGGAGGAGGAGAGTGTGGCAGACAGCTCAGCAGGAGATCAATTATCTAGCTCCTCCTTGGATTCAGAACAAGTGTTAATGATACAGCCACGCATGCGGAGAGCGATGCATAGGCAACAACAACTGAGAGATTATTATCAAAGAAAATGAGGCCACCTGTGGTTGGTGGGGCTGTGGTAATTAGTGAGGCTGCTATAAATAGCAGCCTGTGGGTTTGGCCATTGTGGAGGATTATCTGATCGTTTGTTGTGTTTCATGACTGCTTTACTGACTTTGACTTTTTGTGTGCTGATTTTTCCCTGCTTTGAAACTAAACCAGAGCAAAGTGTGTTTCCTTTGTGAAAGAAGGACTTTTAATTGCCTCACAGCTGCAAGCTACACAGGACTGATAAGGGACTTGTACAAATTACCAGTTTTTTTGGAGATGAGTGCTCTTTGTTATACCAAAAGAGGGCTTAGTTTAAGTGAATTTTCATTTTAAAGAACATTGTTTTGAATTTTCAAACGTGTGTGTGTCTGAAATTTGTACCTGTGAATTTCTGGGAGGATTCTACCAGAGAGCTCGACAGAACAATCCCAAACCAAAACAACCAAATCATTTGGGAACAAGGTTATTTATATTTTAAGATCAAAACAAACATTCTTTTGATCTGAGGAAAGACACCAGCATCTACACATAGAACAACAAAGCTAAAAAGGAAAGAAAAAAAGAGAGAAAAACACCTGCTTTCCAAACAATCCACATCAGGATAAGCAGGGGTTAATACCAGACAAGCAATCAAATAATAAACAATAGCCCAGTCGAGGAATTACCAAGAAGAAAACAACACTCTCACCAAAACTTACAGAACAAATTCCACTTCCTTTGAGCATTGATGACGTTAGCTAGTTGGATAATGAAATGTCTGCAAGAGAACAACCAAGCTCAGGGGGCACCACGAATCCCAAAGACCTTCTCTTCTTCTTTTTCTTCCTCCTCCTCCTTCTCCCCACAAACCACACCCTTCCACCTTTCCTCCTCATAAGAACATAAGAAGAGCCCTGCTGAATCAGGCCAAAGCCCATCGAGTCCAGCATTCTGTGTCACACAGTGGCCCACCAATTGTCCATGGGGATCTTGAGCAGAAAGAGAAGGCAAGACCCTCCCTTTCCCTTGACCCCCAACAAATGGCACTCAAGGGAATCCTGCCTGCCTCAACCAACATAGAGGCGGCACTTGGACATCCATTTCAATAACCACCGATACACTTGGCATCCATGAATCTGTCTAATCCTGCCTTGGAACTCTCCAGGCTGACAGCTATCACGACCTCTTCTGGAAGAGAATTCCATAAATCGAGGACCCTCTGGCTGAAGAAATATTTCCCTTTATTTGTCCTCCCTTTCTTACCTATGAGCTTTAGGGAGTGTCCCCTTGTCCTAGTATTGTGTGATAGAGAAAAGGGTTTTTCTCTATCCACCTTTTCTATCCCATGCATGATTTTATACACTTTGATCAAGTCACCCCTTAAATGCCGCCTTTCAAGGCTGAAGGCGTTGCAACCTGGTTTCATAAGGGAGTTGCTCCATTTCCTTGATCATACTTGTTGCCCTTTTTTGCTCCTTTTCCAGCAATTCCATAGTGTTTTCTTGGCAGCAAGAAAACTGCACAGAAGGGTCCATAAAATCACAGAACTCAAGTTTGAATAGGAGGAAACTCTACCTTTCCCAGGCAGGGAGAGGGAGGAATAGAATAGAATAGAATAGAATAGAATAGAATAGGGGGTCAGATAGGAAACCTTACACCACTTCAGACAGTTATCCAATCTCTTCTTAAAAACTTCCAGTGCAACCTGGTTTCATAAGGGAGGGGCTCCATTTCCTTGATCATTCTTGTTGCCCTTTTTTGCACCTTTCCCAGTTCCATTAAATCCTTCTTGATGTGCGGTGACCAGAACTGTCCACAGTACAGTGTTCCCTCGATTTTCGCGGGGGATGCGTTCCGAGACCACCCGCGAAAGTTGAATTTCCGCAAAGTAGAGATGCGGAAGTAAATACACTATTTTTGGCTATGAACAGTATCCCAAGCCTTCCCTTAACACTTTAAACCCCTAAATTGCAATTTTCCATTCCCTTAGGAACCATTCAGATTATTACTCACCATGTTTATTTATTAAAGTTTATTAAAAAAAATATTTATTAAAGGCAGACAAAAGTTTGGTGAGGACATAAGACATCATCAGGCGGGGAAAAACATGGTATAGGGAAAAAACCCGCAAAGTATTTTTTAATTAATATTTTTGAAAAACCGTGGTATAGACTTTCTGCGAAGTTCGAACCTGCAAAAATCAAGGGAACACTGTACTCCAAGTGGGGTCTCACCATCGATTTGTACAGAGGCAATACAACACTTGCCGACCTGTTTTCGATTCCCTACCTAATCCTTCCCTTCCTAATCCTCCTCCTCCTCCTCTCACCCACAAACCACTCCCTCCCACCCTGATGATGTTACCTAGTTGAATAATGAAACATTTTCTAGAAACAAACAACCAAGCTCAACAACCATCAAGGACCTCAATCCCGAGCTACAAATATTCTCTTCTAAAGGAACATTTCATGATGTCTCCCCAGCAATGAGGGTCTTTCCCCCTCTTGTAAAAAAAGAGGGGATGGTCTTGAAAAGGTCTTGGGGGTTATGCATTTAGTACAGGTTCATGCATTTGTTCCATAACCTAAGGCCTGCCAATAGCTCTCGGAGGTAAAACTATATTAATTATGCATGGGGACATTTGTGTGTTAAGTATTTAGGAAGCACACAGGTTATTTGCTCAGGGGATTATAGAGGCTCTGAAGTTGCTGTTGATGATCAAAAGTAAATAAAGGATTTGGGGTGTAGGCAATCTGGCCTGTGCCTGCTTAGAGAAAAGAGAAACAACCTGACCAAAAAAGAAAAAATGGAAATAATGTAGAAGAAATCATGGCAGATAACATTTATTGCATTGAGTTATCCTAATTGTCTCGGGATGACATGTCCTATGGATATGGCAAGATGCCTGTGGTAATGATGATGTTAATAATAATAATTTAATTTAATTTAATTTATTAGACTTGTATGCAGCCCCTCTCTGCAGACTCGGGGCGGCTCACAACAAAATAGTGACAGTGTAGCAAACCTAATATTAAAAACATTCTAAAACCAACATTGGAACCATACAACACAATCATACCATGCATAAACTGAATAAGCCTGGGGGGTATCTCAGTCCCACCATGCCTAGTGACATAGGTGGGTCTTTAATAACTTAGATAGACAAGGAGGGTGGGGGCAGTTCTAATCTCCGGGGGCAGTTGATTCCAGAGGGCCAGGGCTGCCACAGAGAAGGCTCTTCCCCTAGGGCCTGCCAGATGACATTGTTTAGTCGATGGGACCCAGAGAAGGCCAACTCTGTGGGACCTTATCAGTCGCTGGGATTTGTGTGGCAGAAGATGGTCCCAAATGTACAATAACAATAACAATAACAATAACAATAACAATAACAATAACAATAACAATAACAATAACAATAACAATAACAATAACAATAACAATAACAATAACAATAACAATAACAATAACAATAACAATAACAATAACAATAACAATAACAATAACAATAACAATAACAATAACAATAACAATAACAATAACGTCATATGGACAGTTGGCGGAACAAAGCATTGCATGGCCAGTTCTTGGAGAAGATTGAAGGCAAAGTGGATAAAGAAAAGACCTGGTCATGGATTACAAGTGGAACACTCAAAAAGGAGACAGAAGGACTAATACTGGCGGCACAAGAACAGGCCATTAGAACAAATGCTGTCAAAGCCAGAATTGAAAAATCAACAGACGATCCAAAGTGCAGACTCTGTAAAGAAACAGATGAAACAATCGATCACATACTCAGCTGCTGCAAAAAGATCGCACAGACTGACTACAAGCATAGACACGATGCTGTGGCACAGATGATCCACTGGAACATGTGCCAGAACTACCATTTACCTTTGGCAAAGAACTGGTGGGTTCATAAGCCCGAAAAAGTGGTTGAAAATGAGCAAGCAAAACTACTGTGGGACTTCCGACTTCAGACTGACTGAATTTTGAAACATAATATACCAGACATGCTTATTGCGGAGAAAAAGAAAGTATGGATCATCGACATCGCAATCCCAGGGGACAGCAGAATTGAGGAGAAGCAGCTAGAGAAATTAGTGAAATACGAAGATCTAAAAATCGAGCTCCAATGACTCTGACATAAGCCAATGAAAGTGGTCCCAGTGGTACTTGGCACGCTGGGCGCAGTGCCAAAGCATCTCAGCGGACATTTGAAAACCATCGGAATTGACAAAATCTCAATCTGTCAATTGCAAAAGTCCACTTTACTGGGATCGGCACACATAATTCGCTGCTACATCACACAGTCCTAGGTCCTTGGGAAGCGCCCGTCTCGTGATAAAATATGAAATCCAGCATAGTGATCTTGTTTGCTGAGTTGTATTGATAGCAACAACAGCAACAACAACAGAGTTGGAAAGCACCTTGGAGGTCTTCTAGTCCAACCCCCTGCTTAGGCAGGAAACCCTGCACTACTTCAGACAGATGGTTATCCAACATCGACTTAAAAACTTCCAGTGTTGGGGCATTCACAACTTCTGGAGGCAACTTGTTCCACTGATTAACTCTTCTGACTGTCAGGAAATTTCTCCTTAGTTCTAAATTACTTATCTCCTTGTTTAGTTTCCATCCATTGCTTCTTGTTCTACCCTCAGGTGCTTTGGAGAATAGCCAAACTCCCTCTTCATTATGACAACCCCTGAGATACTGGAAGACTGCTGCCATGTCTCCCCTGGTCCTTCCTTTCATTAAACTAGCCATGCCCAGATCCTGCAACCATTATTCATATGTTTTAGCCTCCAGTCCCCTAATCATCTTTGTTGCTCTTCTCTGCACTTTTTCTAGAGTCTGAATAAGAGAATGATTTTTGGTGGTAACTATTCTGTCTGGGCCTGGCATTGTTCAGAAATAAAGAAACACACATGCTGTTCCTATTTTGATCATAAGAAACATCTATTGGATCCACTTATCATTTCTGAGGAATGTCATGCTGGCAGCTTCTCTTTAATGAACCGGAGATAAGAACTCCAAGGCTGTGAGCAAGAGGGCAATACATTTAAAACCCACCTCTGCCATCAGGCATGGGGGAACTGAGATATTCTTTCCCCCTAGGCATTTACAATTTATGCATGGTATGTTTGTATGTATGTTTGGTTTTACAATAAGGGTTTTTTAGTTGTTTTAGTATTGGATTGTTACATGCTGTTTTTATTATTGTTGTTAGCCGCCCCCAGTCTGCGGAGAGGGGCGGCATACAAATCCAATAAATAAATGAATGAATGAATGAATGAATGAATGAATAAATAATAGTAAATAAGTAAATAAGCAAATAAGTAAATAAGTAAATAAGTAAATAAGTAAATAAATGAATGAATGAATGAATGAAATGAATGAATGAATGAATGAATGAATAAATAAATAAATAAATAAGTCCTTTGAAATATCTCTGGCAGCTTGGACAGACTTACGGTTCAATAAAACTGTGCAAACCATATCACTGGCATGAAGGAAAAGGATTTGAACTCAGAAGGTCCTCTCAGCTTTGATTCTCCGGCATTCATGATGAGGAATGTTGTCTGCCCTGCCCACTTTCCCTTAGAAAGTTCCTTATATACTGGCGAGGCGTGGCCAAGTGTCCCATAGATCTATTAATGCCAAGAACCCCTCCTTTTCAGATATTCGGGTTCGGCACCCAAATTTTAAAAAAAGTTCCGAACCCAAACCCGAACTTTTGCCGATCTTTCGAGTTCGGTGCTCGAGAAAGCGCCAGGAAGTGCCGCCGTCCAGCTGTCACCTTCCAGAACTATTGGGGCGCTTCCTGGCGCTTTCCCGAACCTGATCTTTTGCCAAACTTTTGGGAGACCGCCAAGAAGCACCCCGGCTGTTACTGAAGGTGACAGCTGGGCGGTGGCGCTTCCCAGAACAGCCGGGGAGCTGTCGGCCAGTCGGGAGGTGCAAAAGGAGGTGGGGAATCCCACGAGGGAATTCCAGGGGCGGAGCTCTGACATCACTGAGACGTCCTTCCTGGAGTCCCTGTTTTAGCCGGCCAGGAAGGACGTCTCAGTGATGTCAAAGCTCCGCCCCTGGAATCTCCTCATGGGATTCCCCACCTCCTTTTTCGCCTCCCAATTGGCCGACAACTGCCCGGCTGTTCTAGGAAGCACTGCCGCCCAGCTGTCACCTTCAGTAACAGCCGAAGGTGACACCTGGGTGGTGGCACTTCCTGGTGCTCTCTCGAACCTGAACCCAAACCCGAACTTTGCAGGTTCGGTTCTCCCAACACTAATTAACTCATTTTACTCGGCTTTGCTTTTCTACAGATTTTTGTACCCCCAATCTTGGTTTTCCAAGTCTCCAGTTCTGGAAATGTTTTCCTTTACAAAGGGAGGAAGAGAGAGAGAGAGAGTAAAAAATGGACGCACCTTAAACACAACTGTGCAAATAGCACGGTTCTCATCTGCATAAATCTGCATAAAAATGTGTCCAGAAGTGGTGCTGCATTAGCGCTTCATTAATATGCAACGAGAAGCTTATTTGCACTTTGTCTAAAAGTAATAGTAGCTGGGATGTCTGTTTTCTTGTCGGAAGGACGATAAAACTGTATCTTCCCTTCATCCGCGTAAGTGATGGAGACCTGGGAGCCGAGCCTTTTTAATAGCCGGGTCTCTTTTTTTTTTTTCCTGGGTGGGGATCATAATTTAAAGTTTTTATGTATAGGCTGCTGAACTGTCCATTTAAACACATTTAGTCTAATGAATGGCATAAGACCCGGGCGATTACCGTTGGGGAGCGGGCTAATTTACTGCATCCCCTTTTCATGAGACCATTTATGGGGGGTCATTTTTCATGAACTGGTGGAGTCACTTAAATCATCATATTTTATGCCAAGCATTGAGGGTTACCAAGCAGTGGGGGATTGTAAAAAATAAAGGAGAGCTGCCTGGAGGTTTTAACTAATCTTGACTAGAGCTGGGAAACGATTCTGGGTGAGGAAATGGGCTTCGGCTCACGTGACCGGAATTGTGTGAAGACAATTGTGGATTATTTAAGCTCATAATCAGCCTTCCTTCCTTCCTTCCTTCCTTCCTTCCTTCCTTCCTTCCTTCCTTCCTTCCTTCCTTCCTCCCCTTTCCTTTCGTCCCACCTTCCCTCCCTTCCTCCCCCTTCTTTCTTTCTTTCTTTCTTTCTTTCTTTCTTTTCTTCCTTCCTTCCTTTCTTTCTTTCTTTCTTTCCTTCCTTCCCTCCTCCCTCCCTCCCTCCCTTCCTCCCTCCTTCCTCCTCTCACTAATTATAATAGCCTTTGTAGTCATTGTACATCATGTATACAACAAAATATCCCCATCCTAATTTCTTCCCTCCCTCCCCTTCCTTCCTTCCTTCCTTCCTTCCTTCCTTCCTTCCTTCCTTCCTTCCTTCCTTCCTTCTTTCTATATCTATCTATTACCTATGTCTATCTATCTATCTATCTATCTATCTATCTTCTATCCTCCCATCTCTTGTTATTCTTCCTTCCTTCCCTCCTCCCTTCCCCCTCCCTCCCTCCCTCCCTCCCTTCCTTCTCTCACTAATTCTAATAGCCTTTATAGTCATTGTACACCTATACAACAAAATTGTCCCTTATTCTAATTTCCTCCCTCCCTTCCTTTTCATCCTTCCCCCTCTTCTTTCTTTCTTTCTTTCTTTCTTTCTTTCTTTCTTTCTTTCTCTCTCTCTCTCTCTCTCTGTCTTTCTCTCTCTCTCTCCCCCTCCCTTCCCCTGCCTCCCCCTCCCTTCACTTAATAATAATAATACTAGCTTTTATTTTCATTGTACACCATGTATAGAACAAAATTTTCCCTTATCCTCTTCATTTCCTCTCTCCCTCCCTCCTGCCTTCTTCCTTCCTTCCTTCTCCTTCCTTCCTTCCTTTCCTCCTTCCTCCTTCCTTTCCTCCTTTCCTCCCACCCTCCTTCCCTCTCTTTCCTGTTTATACCTTTGCTGTAAGGTCTTTTTCGACCCTTCCGTAGATGCACCCGGAGGGAATCCCATTTCTTTCTATCCCTTTTCCCATTCAGAATTAAAAAACAAAACAAAACACCTCCCCTTGTTCTTCCTGGTTTATTTTTCTTACAACCAAAATAACTGCAAAAGCTGATCTGATGGCGAGAGGGTGAATTTTCTGGCTGAACGTCGTTATCTTCCTTTCGCTTTTGTTAAGCTTTTGTTTCCATCTGACTGCCGTTTTGCCACTGCTAAAATCCACCGAGGCAGCGGAGCACAACTAATCAAAGGGGAAAAAAAGAAAGAACAACAATAGAATGAATCCGCCGAGAAATACAAAAGGCCAAACTGAACAATCGGGGCCAGATAATGTTTCCTAAAAACAAGGAGATGGTGGAACTCAAACAGAAAATAAAGAATAAAGAATTCATTCATTTTACGGGCAGTCCTTGACTTAACCACCGCAGTCGCATGATCGAAATTCAAGTGCTTGGCAACTGGCATGAGTCCATGACCAGTAATGGGCAGCCAACATTTTTACTGCCACACTGTGGGTGTGGCTTATTTTGTGGGTGTGGCTTAATGGTCATGTCACTGGGTAGGAGTGGCTTGCTGGCCATGTGACCAAGTGGGAGTGACTTGAATGATCAAAACAGAATACCCTACGAAAATAGACTAACAATCCTGGGTCTAGAAAGCTTAGAACTACGACGCCTAAAACACGATTTAAGTATTGCCCACAAAATCATATGCTGCAACGTCCTACCGGTCAATGACTACTTCAGCTTCAACCACAACAACACAAGAGCACACAACAGATTCAAACTTAATATTAACCGCTTCAAACTTGACTGTAAAAAATATGACTTTAACAATCGAGTTATCGAAGCGTGGAACTCATTACCGGACTCCATAGTGTCAACCCCTAACCCCCAACATTTCTCCCTTAGACTACCCACGATTGACCTCTCCAGGTTCCTAAGAGGTCAGTAAGGGGCGTACATAACTGCACCAGTGTGCCTTTCGTCCCCTGTCCAATAGCCTTTCCTTTATCTCATATATCATATATATTTTCTTCCTTTCATATATCTTCTCCTCTATTTTTATATATTATCTTTATATATATTACTTCATGTCTATTCTCTTCCATATGTATTGTGTATTGGACAAATGAATAAATTAAAAATAAATAAATAAAAACCTTACCAGTGTCGCTCTCTAGGGTGACAATTTGCTTCACGTTTCCCATGCTCTCCTTTCTGGGTCGCCCCTGCAATTTCAGGCTGGATAGCTAGGCGAACAGGTGCTGCCAGAAGCATAAATGCTGCCAGTGCTGTTTCCATCTATGCCTTCTGCTTGCATCTCAGGCGGGAGGTGGTTGCGTGAGTCTGAAGGGGAGCAGGGCAGGAGAGAATGAAGCTCGTCCGAAGCCAGGAAGGAGGAAAGAGGAAAAAAGCAAGGAGCGCAGGTGCAGCAGCAGCAGCAGGGAAAAATAGGAGAGCCGAGCCAAGACCAGTAATCCAGGAAGTGACAGCTGCCAATCAGCTGGAGCTGTGCACACATCTTCATTTGCACCGGGGGGAATAATACTGTGGGAATTGGGGACAGGTGGTTGCACGAGGAGAAAAGGGTGTGGGGATGAAGGATGAATCATAACCTAGGTGGGGAACTGTAGGAAAAGTTAGTATCGTTTTGACCACAGTTTGTATCCCACATGGTTTCATTAATAAATTAGAACTTAGAAGAAGGCCAAAGCTTGGACTATGATTTATTTCTCAGATGTTTATTGGGATGCTGACACCCAGCTGGCTTTCATGCCTAAAGCAAAACTAGAACTCAGTGTCTCCTGGTGATTGGCCCAAAGTCACCCAGCTGGCCTAAGGTGGGACTAGAACTCAGCTTCCTGGTTTCCATGATTAGTGTTGGGCGAACCAAACCTGCAAGGTTCGGGTTCGTACCGAACTTGCAGTGTTCGGCATGCCGAACCCGAACCCGAACTTTTTGTAAAGTTCGTATAAAATTCGGGTTCGGCGTTCGGCCGGATGCCGCAAAGCGCCACTGCCTGGGAGGAACTGCAAGCAAAAAGAGGTGGGAAATCCCACGAGGGGATTCCAGGGGCGGGGCTTTGACGTCACAGAGACTACTTCCTGGCTGGCCAAAATGGGGAGGAAGGAGTCTCCGTGACGTCAAAGCCCCATCCCCGAAATCCCCTTGTGGGATTTCCCATCTCCTTTTGCTTGTGGCAAGCAAAAGTAGGTGAGAAATCCCATGATGGGATTCCGCACTCTCCTCCCGGGCAGTGGCGCTTCACGGCATTCTGCCAAACCCAAACCGAAACCTGAACTTTACACGAACTTTTCACGAACTTCACCTGAACTTTAGAATGTTTTAATAAGCGGCACTGCTCTTCAGGTTCGGGTAAAGTTTGGGTTCGGGTTCAGTGAACTCACCCAAGTTTGGGTGAGTTCGCCGAACCCGAACTTCATGAAGTTCGCCCAACACTAAGCATGATGCTTTTGCTGTTAGACCCAAACTGACTCTTCCCTCATCTCTCCCTGGCAGCAGATCAGACAGCTGATGGCATCCCAGCTCAGCCATGCTCCAACCCTTTCAGTGCTGCCTGGCACGCGCATAAAGTTGGCCCAGAGCAGCCCACAACAAAGCGGGCGACGGCCTGCCAGCATCTGAAAATGCCACGTGCCAAGGGCATCAGATGCCTCCAGCGAAGAGAGCCAAGCGATGTTGGAAAGCAAAGAAACAAAAGAGGGAAAAATCCAGTTCCCATTCTCTCCCTTTTCGGGAGATTGGTCATGCTTCCCCAAAGATGGCACCTCGCCATCCCAATAACTTCCATGGGGTGATTCGTGGGGCTTGGTGGGTTTTTTTCCTGATGCATCTCCCAAATGTTAAGGGTCTCTATACAGAGGAATGTTATCACACTGGCAAAACAGCTTGGCAGACTCCTGGCAGCTCCCTGTGGGATTAGCCCAGCTGGGATGTTAAAGAGTTTCAGTAATTAACCCAAAAAGATGCTACGGACAATTGTAAGCAGAAATTGCCCTGTTTCCCCCATTGGGGGGATACCCTTGTTAAGAATCTAAACTCTTAGGCATAGAAAAAGCATTTTAGGTGTCTATAGATAGTCCTCGGCTTACAACCGTTATTTATTTATTTACAGTATTAGAGTTGGAAGAGATCTTACAGACAGGGGTGGGCAGCAGGCAGGATGGGGTGGAACGCAGTTCCACCAGCAATGAATTTAATTTTTAATTTAATTTAATTTAATTTAATTTAATTTAATTTAGTTTAGTTTAGTTTAGTTTAGTTTAATTCAATTCAATTCAAATCAATTCAATTCAAATCAATTCAATTCAATTCAATTCAATTCAAATCAATTCAATTCAATTCAATTCAATTCAATTCAATTTAATTTAATTTAATTTAATTTAATTTAATTTATTAGACTTGTATGCAGCCCCTCTCCGCAGACTCGGGGCGGCTCACAACAAAATAGTGACACTGTAGCAAATCGAATATTAAAAACATTCTAAAACCAACATTGGAACCATACAATCATACCATGCATAAACTGTATAAGCCTGGGGGGTATCTCAGTTCCCCCAAGCCTGGCAACATAGATGGGTCTTTAGTAACTTACAAAAGGTAAGGAGGGTGGGGGCGGTTCTAATCTACGGGGGGAGGTGATTCCGGAGGGCCGGGGCCACCACAGAGAAGGCAATTCCCCTGGGTCCCTCCAGACGACATTGTTTAATCGACAGGATCTGGAGAAGGCCAACTCTGTGGGACCTTATCGGTCACTGGGATTCATGCAGCAGAAGAAAGTCCTGAAGGTATTCTGATCCGATGCCATGTAGGGCTTTATAGGTCATTATCAACATTTTGAATTGTGACCGGAAACTGATCGGCAGCCAGTGCAGGCTGCAGAGTGAATGAAGATGAGCACTCCTACCCAGTCACATAGCCAGCAAGCCACACCCACAAAATAAGCCACACCCACAGCGTGGCAGTAAAAATTTTGGCTGCCCATTACTATTTACAGGTTTTCTAGTCCAATCTCCTGCTAGTGCAGGAAAGCCTACTTCAGTGATGGCAAACTTATGGCATGCGAGTGTTGCCCTAGTATGCTCCAGTGTGCATGTGTGTGCCGGCCAGCTAATATTTGGCTTGCACAGAGGCTCTGGGAGGGCATTTTTGGCTTCCAGAGAGCCTCCCGGGGGATGGGGGAGGGCTTTTTTCCCTCCCCCAGTTCCATGGAAGCCTTTGGAGCCTGCAGAGGGTGAATCACGAGAAGGGGTGGGTCACCATTTCTGGCCCTACCAGAATCTCGTGTGAGGGTTTTTCCACTTCTGCGTATGCATGGGAGACATGATAGCAGTCTTCTAATGTCTCAGGGGTTGCCACAAAGAAGAGGGAGTCAACCGATTCTGCAAAGAACAAGAAGCAATGGGTGGAAACTAAACAAGGAAAGATGCAACTTGGAATTAAGGGGAAAAAAATCCTGACAGTTAGAACAATTAATCAGTGGAACAGCTTGCCTCCAGAAGTTGTGAATGCTCCAACACTGGAAGTTTTGAAAAAGATGTTGGACAACCATCTGTGTAGGGTTTCCTGCCTAAGCAGAGGTTGGACTAGAAGGCCTCCAAGGTCCCTTCCAACTCTGTTGTTGTTATTTTTGTTGTTGTTGTTGTTGTTGTTGTTATTATTATTATTATTATTATTATTATTATTATTATTATTATTATTATTATGTCAATACAACTCAGCAAGCAAGATCACTATGCTGGATTTCATATTTTATCTCCAGTCGGGCGCTTCCCAAGCACCTAGGACTGGGTGATGTAGCGGCGAATTATGGTTGCCGATCCCAGTAAAGCGGCCTTTTGCAATGGACAGATGGAGATTTTGTCAATTCCGATGGTTTTCAAATGTCCACTGAGATCCTTTGGCACTGCGCCCAGCGTGCCAAGTACCACTGGGACCACTTTCATTGGCTTATGCCAGAGTCGTTGCAGCTCAATTTTTAGATCTTCGTATTTCACTAATTTCTCTAGCTGCTTCTCCTCAATTCTCCTGTCTCCTGGGATTGCAATGTCGATGATCCATATTTTCTTTTTCTCCACGATCACAATGTCTGGTGTGTTATGCTTCAGAATTCGGTCAGTCTGAAGTCGGAAGTCCCACAGTAGTTTTGCTTGCTCATTTTCGACTACTTTTTTGGGCTTATGATCCCACCTGTTCCTTGCCACTGGTAAATGGTAGTTCCGGCAGAAGTTCCAGTGGATCATCTGTGCCACAGCATCATGTCTATGCTTGTAGTCAGTCTGTGCGATCTCTTTGCAGCAGCTGAGTATGTGATCGATTGTTGTTGTTGTTGTTGTTGTTGTTGTTGTTGTTGTTGTTATTATTATTATTATACCATGTGATGGACATGTGGGTGCAGGGGAAGGCACTTTGACTTTCTTATCAGTGGGGAAAACCTGGGGGCTTTCAGAGTCGGGCTTTCCCAGATGTGCCAATACAACATCTCTACAACATCTGTTAAACTACTGAAGTTTGCAGATGATACAACAGTGATCGGACTCATTCGAGACAACGATGAATCTGCATACAGATGGTAAGTTGAACAACTATTCTTGTGGTGTGACCAGAACAACCTAGAACTGAACACATTCAAAACCGTAGAAATGGTGGTAGACTTTAAGAGAAACCCTTCCACCCTTCCACCTCTCACAATACTAGACAACACAGTATCAACAGTAGAGACCTTCAAATTTCTAGGTTCTATCGTATCTCAAGACCTAAAATGCTCAGCTAACCTCAAAAATGTCATCAAAAAAGCACAACAAAGAATGTTCTTTCTGCGCCAGCTCAGGAAGCTCAAACTGCCCAAGGAGCTGCTGATAAAGTTCTACAGAGGAATCATTGAGTCTGTCATCTGCACCTCTATAACTGTCTGGTTTGGTGCTGCAACCCAACAGGGCTGACACAGACTTCAGAGGAGAATCAGAACTGCAGAAAAAACAATTGCTGCCAACCTGCCTTCTATTGAGGACCTGTATACTGCATGAGTCAAAAAGAGGATGGGGAAAATATTTACTGACCCCT
Organism: Erythrolamprus reginae; assembly: GCF_031021105.1. Taxonomy (NCBI): domain Eukaryota; kingdom Metazoa; phylum Chordata; class Lepidosauria; order Squamata; family Dipsadidae; genus Erythrolamprus; species Erythrolamprus reginae. Next base: position 10,043,834 of record NC_091952.1, read on the forward strand.
CACATCCTGGACACAAATTGTTTAAACTCCTACCCTCAAAACATCGCTACAGAGCACTGCACACCAAGACAACTAGACACAAGAACAGGTTTTTTCCGAACGCCATCACTCTACTAAACAAATAATTCCCTCAACACTGTCAGACTTTCTACTAAATCTGCACTTCTATTCTACTAGTTTTTCTCATCATTCCTTTCACCCATTTCCTCCCATGTTGACTGTATGACTGTAACTTGTTGCTTATATCCTAAGATTTTTATTAATATTGCTTCTTCATTGCTTATTTGACCCCTATGACAATCATTAAGTGTTGTACCACATGATTCTTGACAAATGTATATTTTATTTTATGTACGCTGAGAGCATCTGCACCAAGACAAATTCCATGTGTGTCCAATCACACTTGGCCAATAAAAATTCTATTCTATTCTATTCTATTCTATTCTATTCTAATAAAATGGAACTTTGAGGAATTGCTTGCCTTGGAGCCTTACCTGGTTGGTGTGTGTGTGTGTGTGTGTGTGTAGATGGGTTGTTATTTGGAACCTTAACAGACACAGAATTTTGACATCTGCAGCCATTTTCCTCTTATGGTTCTCAACAAAACTATTAAGTTTTCTAATGTTGTCCCTCTCTTGCAAGATGTCACTCTGAGATTTCCAGTCATTTGAGCCTCAATCCGTGGCAGGTGAGAAAGAAACAGAAGTACAGAAAATAACAGAAAATTGGAGGAAAATGGAGCCAGGCACCTGAAGTGTAGAGGCCGGCTTTGAAAAGCAGGAGGAAAAAAAACAGCTACCCAGAGAACAAAAATGATGAAGATTGAGCAATTCTGTCTTCTGGTCTCTGGTTTTTGCTTGTCCTCTGCTTGAAGGCAGGTTGAATTGTAAGTATCGATCAGTGCCATCTGCTGAGAGATAAAGGACCTGTCTTCTTCTTCTTCTTCTTTTAAAAAAAATAAGATTGTCAAGCTGGCTAGAATTCTTTTGCCTGCAAAGTACATCAGAAGAAAACTCCTGACCTGCATTTTCCTATAAGGTCCCTGCGAGGTTCATTAAACTTTGCAGGGAATGAAATAAATGGACAATTGGTAGGTGTGGATACAATGCAAAAAAAAGAGAGAGAGTATATAAAATACAAGTAGACTTTGATTTAAAACCTCAATTGAGCCCAAAATTTGTCTTGCTAAGCGAGACAAGGGCTCGGCATGGACTTGATGATTAGGATGATATTAAAAAATATGGATGGTTGCAAGAATTGGGACTGCCTTCTGCCGCATAAATCTCAATGGCCGGTTAGGTCTTCTCCAGGTCTCGTCAACTAGACAATGTGGTTTGGCCGGGCCTAGGGGAAGAGCCTTCTCTGTGAGGGCCCCGACAATGACAGAGTTGGAAGGGACCTTGGAGGTCTTCCAATCCAACCCCCTGCTTAGGCAGGAAACCCAACACTCCTTCAGACAAATGGTTGTCCAACATCTTCTTAAAAACTTCCAGTGTTTGAGCATTCACAACTTCTGGAGGCAAGCTGTTCCACTGATTAATTGTTCTAACTGTCAGGAAATTTCTCCTTAGTTCTAAGTTGCTTCTCTCCTTGTTTGGCTTCCACCCATTGCTTCTTTTTCTACCCTTAGGTGCTTTTGAGAATAGGTTGACTCCTTCTTTGTGGCAACCCCTGATATACTGGAACGCTGCTATCATGTCTCCCCTGGTCCTTTTTTTCATTAAACTAGCCATGTCCAGTTCCTACAACTGTTCTTGGTATGTTTTAGTCTCTAGTCCCGTTATCATCTTTGTCGCTCCTCTTCACTTTTTCTAGAGTCTCAACATCCTTTTTGCATCGTGGCGACCAAAATCAATGCAGTATTCCAAGTGTGGAATAAATTAAATCCCTCCCAGTTTTGTTATTCTATTTATCGAAAAGAGGTAAAGACTATTAAATATTTTAATATTTAACTATTCAGTTTATCCTCTATCAAAACAGGAGATCTGCCAAAATAAAAAAAATTGAGAAACATAAATGTGATCAGTATTTTGTGCATATATTTGTAAAGTTCACCTTATACTATAAAGTGCTAGAACTAAGGAGAAATTTCCTGACCATGAAAACAATCGATCAGTGGAACGACTTGCTTCCAGATGTTGTGGGGGCTCCAACACTGGAGGTTTTAATGGACAACTATTTGTCTGAAATGGGTCTCCTGCTTGAACAGGGGGGGTTGGACTAGATGACCTCTGAGGTGCCTCCCAACTCTGAATTTTTCTCTATTTATTCTGAAAATGGAATGAAACTCTCGAGCTTTTTGTTCCTTTCCTGAGCGTCAAATGGAGAATTTCAGATGATGGATGTGCTTATTTATCCACTCCGTGGCTCTGTCAAATTTCCTTACATTTCTAGTTAAGCCTTGCTCTCGGTGACTGAGGCCTTGCTTTCCCTTGTACCCGAAGCCCACGGACGCTACATGCCCATCCAAAATGAAGTTGTGTGGTTTTTGCGTGAGGGGGAGAGGGAAAAACCCCCAGAAAATCAAGCTGTAATTTTCTCCACTTCATATATCAAGTGTGACAAGCACAGGCTTGAGAGCCAAAGTTCAAGCCTTGATGTGCAAGATTGCCGAAGATGATGTATGAAGAGCAGAAGCCACCAGTTCTGTTTTTTTTTAAATGCTCCTCAATAGAAAATAAAAATAGAGAGAAAAGGACGCATTTGTTATTAAAGGGAAGAATTTAGCTGTTGGGAGGTGGCACCAATTGGGACTAGAATAGAATAGAATAGAATTCTATCATTTTGTGTGTGCTTGTGTGTGTGTGTAATGAATGAGTCTTCGGAGAAGGGTGGAATACAAGTCAAATAAATACTACTACTACTACTACTACTACTACTACTACTACTAATAATAATAATAATAATACAGCTTTGTATATGTGTGTATGCGTGTGATGAATGGACAGGTTTGTATATGTGTGTGTGTTTGCGTGTGTTTGCGTGTGTAGTGAAAATACAAGTTTCTGAATGTGTGTGTGTGTGTAAGGACAGAGAATAGTGGCCTGTGTGGGGGTGTAATGAATATATACTTTTGTGGGGGGGGGGGGGGGTTGTGTGTGTATGAGCATGTGCTTGTGTGTGGAATAAATATATAGTTTTGTGCGTGCTTGTGTGTGTGTGTGTAATGAATATACAGCTTTATATATGTGTGTGTGCATGTGGTGAATATACAGGTTGTATATGTGTGTGTTTGTGTGTGTACTGACCATACAGGTTTGTGCATGTGTGTGTGTGTGTAATGATAGAGAATAGTGGCCTAGGTGTGTGTGTAATGAATATATAGTTTTGTGGGCGGGGGTTGGATGTGGAATAAATATGTAGGTTTGTATATGAGCATGTGACTGTGTGTGGAATAAATGTGTGTGTGTGTGTATGTAATGAATATACAGGTTTGTATGTCTCTCTCTCTCTGTTTAAGTGTGTCAGGGTAGAGAATAGTGGCATATGTGTGTGTGTGATGAATATATGGCTTTGGGTTTGCGTGTATGTAATGAATATACAGTTTGGTATGTGATTGCTTATAGCATTAGCATTTAGAGTTATATACCATTTCATAGTGCTTTTACAGCCCTCTCTAAGTGGTTTAAAGCACTGTTCCCCAAACTTGGCAACTTGAAGATATCTGGACTTCATTTCCCAGAATTCCCCAGCCAGCATTTGCTGGCTGTGGAATTCTGGGAGTTGAAGTCCAAATATCTTCAAGTTACCAAGGTTGGGAAACACTGGTTTAAAGAATCAGCCTGTTGCCCCCAACAATCTGGCTCCTCATTTTAGCCACCTCGGGATGATGGAAGGCTGAATCAACCTTGAGCCGGTGGTGAGATCTGAACTGCTGGACTAAGGACAAGCCCTAATGAATTGGGGACCATAACCTGAGCCTCAGTGGTGCAGTGGTTAGAGTGCAGTACTGTAGGCTGCTTCTGCTGATCACCAGCTGCCAGCAGTTTGGCAGATCGAATCTCAGTAGGCTCAAGGTTGACTCAGCCTTCCATCCTGCCGAGGTTGGTAAAATATAAAAAAACCAGTTTGTTGGGGGCAATAAGCTGACTCTCTGTAAACCAGTGATTTTCAACCTTTTTTGAGCCGCGGCACATTTTTTACATTTACGAAACCCTGGGGCACATTGAGCGGGGCGGGGGGGGGGGGCTAAAAAAAGTTTAGAGAAAAAAATTATCTCTCCCTTCCTTCCTCTTTCTTTCTCTCCATCCCTCTTTCTTTCTCTTCCTTCCTTCCTCTCTTTGCTCTCTTTCTCTCCCTCCTTACCTCCCTCTATGTCTTTTTCTCTCTCTCCTTCCCTCCCTCTTTCTCTCTCTCTCTTTCTTTCTTTCTCTCTATTGCTCTCTCTCTTGCTCTCTCTCTTGCTTTCTTTCTCTTGTTCTCTTTCTCTCTTGCTTTCTCTCTCTCTCTCTTGTTCTCTTTCTCGCTCACTTGCTCTTGCTCTTTTTTCTCTCTCTCTCTTGCTTTTTTTCTCTCTCTGAGCTTCGCGGCACACCTGACCATGTCTCGCGGCACACTGGTTGAAAAACACTGCTGTAAACTGCTTAGAGGGGGCTGTAGAGCATTGTGAAGCAGTATATAAGTCTGAGTGCTATTGCTAATGCTATTGCTTCTGCTGACCGCTGGCTGTAGTTCACCAGTTCAAATCTCACCAGGCTCAACGTTGACTCAGCCTTCCATCCTTGCAAGGTCAGTAAAACGAGGAGCCAGATTGTTGGGGGCGATATGCTGACTCTGTAAACCGCTTAGAGAGGGCTGTAAAGCATTGTGAAGTGGAATAGAAGTCTAAGTGCTATTGCTATTGCTAACATGTCTAGCCTTCCCATCGTAGTAGGCCAGGTGGATGCAATGCTACAACACATAAGGGGTAGTGATTTCTGACAGTCTCAAAATGGGTGAACAGTGCAGTCAGGCGGTAGGGAAAGCAAGTAGGATGCTTGGCTGCATAGCTAGAGGTATAACAAGCAGGAAGAGGGAGATTGTGATCCCGCTATATAGAATGTTGGTGAGACCACATTTGGAATACTGTGTTCAGTTCTGGAGACCTCACCTACAAAAAGATATTGACAAAATTGAACGGGTCCAAAGACGGGCTACAAGAATGGTGGAAGGTCTTAAGCATAAAACGTATCAGGAAAGACTTCATGAACTCAATCTGTACAGTATGGAGGACAGAAGGAAAAGGGGGGACATGATCGAAACATTTAAATATGTCAAAGTGTTAAATAAGGTCCAGGAGGAAAATGTTTTTAATAGGAAAGTATACACAAGAACAAGGGGACACAATCTGAAGTTAGTTGGGGGAAAGATCAAGAGCAACATGAGAAAATATTATTTTACTGAAAGAGTAGTAGATCCTTGGAACAAACTTCCAGCAGACGTGGTAGATAAATCCACAGTAACTGAATTTAAAAATGCCTGGGATAAACATATATCCATCCTAAGATAAAATACAGAAAATAGTAAAGGGCAGACTCGATGGGCCATGAGGTCTTTTTCTGCCATCAGACTTCTATGTTTCTATGTTTCTATAATAATAACAACAACAACAACAACAACAATAATAATAATAATAATCACCATCATCATCTTTTTACTAAGTCTGCACTTCTATTTCTACTAGCTTTTTCTCACCATTCCTATCATCCTTTTCCTCCCACTTAGGACTGTATGGCTGTAACTTGTTGCTTGTATCCTTACGATTCATATTAATATTGATTATTTACTGATTGCTTATTTGTACTTTATGACAATCATGAAGTATTATAGCTCATGATTCTTGACAAATGTATCTTTTTCTTTTATGTACACTGGGAGCATCTGCACCAAAGACAAATTCCTTGTGTGTCCAATCACACTTGGCCAATAAAGAATTCTATTCTATTCTATTCTATTCTATTCTATGCCATGCCATGCCATGCCATGCCATCCCATCCCATTCCATTCCATTCTATTCTACCCTTGCATGGTAGCTGAGATTTGTTTGGGAATACATGCATAATAAACTTCAAACTGCTCTTCTCAGGCGAATCAGTGATCCATGGAGCTCAGCACCTTTAGTTGTGGAAATTTTGGGGGGGGATTTCCCCCCCTCTCCCAGAGGGAATTCACGTTGCATGTTTTTAATTCCCCGGTAGTTGGTACTTGTTAGTCATCAAGGAGCCCGTGCCTTGAATGGTGGGCCGTAGGCTAATGCGGAAGAGAGATGTCACAAGTACTTAATCAGAAAACGAGCCCAGGCCAATTTTCCTGCCTGAAAACTCGCCAGAGGACAGAGAGGTAGCGCAACCCCAACTGCGGCTTCTGTTTATCCCTGTCAAACAGGGTTAGGCTTCTTCCGAACGCTGAAAGGGTTTTCTGCTTTCCCCTCCCCGTCTTCTTGAAGGCTGTGTGACAAATCCCTTGAAATAGTCATGAAGGAGGCAGAGGAGATGATGGGAGAGACCTTTAACCCTCCTACCCCACCCCTTCCCCACGCAACACTTCCCCCATCAGTGTCCAGATCGGTATTTTTCAAACTTGTCAACTTTAAAATCTATAGGGACTGGAAACCAAAACATATGAGGAAATGTTGCAGGAACTTGGCATGGTAGTCTAGTGAAGAAGGGAGCAAGGAGCAGGGGTGGGCTACTGACGGAGGGGGAACGCAATGGAGTAGCAAAAATGGAGCTCCACCCCAGAGCACCCAATTTGCTCTGAAAGATGTTGAAAGAAAATAGAGTCATAGAATTGTAGAATCGTAGAATCGTAGAATCGTAGAATCGTAGAATCGTAGAATCGTAGAATCGTAGAACCGTAGAATCGTAGAATCGTAGAACCGTAGAACCATAGAACCATAGTATCATAGTATCATAGAATCATAGAATCATAGAATCATAGAATCATAGAATCATAGAATCATAGAATCATAGAACATGCAGAAAGAGGGAGATTGTGATCCTGCTATATAGAGCGCTGGTGAGACCACATTTGGAATACTGTGTTCAGTTCTGGAGACCTCACCTACAAAAAGATATGGACAAAATTGAACTGATCCAAAGATGGGCTACAAGAATGGTGGAAGGTCTTAAGCATAAAACATATCAGGAAAGACTTCATGAACTCAATCTGTATAGTCTGGAGGACAGAAGGAAAAGCGGGGACATGATCGAAACATTTACATATGTTAAAGGGTTCAATAAGGTTCAGGAGGGAAGTATTTTTAATAGGTAAGTGAACACAAGAACAAGGGGACACAATCTGAAGTTAGTTGGGGGAAAGATCAAAAGCAACATGACAAAATATTATTTTACTGAAAGAGTAGTAGATCCTTGGAACAAACTTCCAACAGACTTGGTTGGTAAATCCACTGTAACTGAATTTAAACATGCCTGGGATAAGATAAGTAAGATAAAATACAGGAAACAGTATAAGGGCAGACTAGATGGACCATGAGGTCCTTTTCTGCTTCAGTCTTCTATGTTTCTATGTTTCTATAGAATCATAGAATCATAGAATCATAGAATCATAGAACCATAGAACCACAGAACCACAGAACCACTGAACCAATGAACCAATGAACCAATGAACCATAGAACCATAGAATCATAGAATCATAGAATCATAGAATCATAGAATCATAGAATCATAGAATCATAGAATCATAGAATCACAGAATCACAGAATCACAGAATCACAGAATCACAGAATCACAGAATCACAGAATCAAAGAATCATAGAATCATGGAGTTGGAAGGGACCTCCAGGGCCATCGGGTCCAACACCCTGCTCAATGCAGGATACATTAAACCATCCCAGAAAGATGATTGTCCAGTCTATGTTTGAAGACCTCCAGTGAAGGCGAGCCCACCACCTCCTGTGGCAAACTGTTCCACTGGTTTATCACCCTTACTGTTAGAAAGTTTTTTCTGATATCTAATCTAAATCTACTCCCTTGCAGTTTCATTCCATTGTTTCAAGTCCTTCCATGTGCTAATGAGAACAATGCTGATCCCTCTGCTCTGTGACAGCCCTTCAGATGTTTGTAGACAGCTATCAAGTCTCCTCTCAGTCTTCTCCTTTGCAGACTAAACATCCCTAGATCCTTTAACCGTTCCTCATAGGACATGGTTTCCAGACCATTCACCATCCTTGTAACTCTCCTTTGAACTTGCTCTAGTTTATCAATGTCCTTTTTAAATTGGGCCCCCTAGAACTGAACACAGTATTCCAAGTGTGGTCGTACCAAAGTACTGTAGAGCGGAATAATTACTTCACGTGAGTGAGATTCTATGCATCTCTTGATACATCCCAGGATTGTGTTTGCCTTTTTTGCAGCTGCTTCACACTGTCAACTCATGTTTAATCTGTGATCTACCAATATACCCAGGTCCTTCTAACCTGTGCTGCTGTTCAGACATATTCCTCCCATTCTATATATCCAAAAATGCAAGGCATCCTGCATAAGCCATGCCCAAAGTGTGGTATTAAAAATTTTGGTAGCCCTTCACTAGCCAGGAGGCACATGGTAGCAGTATACAGCAATGATGGGCTCCTACAGGTACAGTCAGGTACGCAGAACCATAAAAATATTTTGGTCAGGTACAGAACCAGTAGAAAAATTTTGATTTTTTTTTTCTTTTTTCTCCTTCTGGGCTCTGGGTACATTTTTCCTATCACAGTAAATATCGCAGTAAATGATCTTTGGGGGAAAGATCAAAAGCAACATGAGAAAATATTATTTTACTGAAAGAGTAGTAGATGCTTGGAACAAACTTCCAGCAGACGTGGTTGGTAAATCCACAGTAACCGAATTTAAACATGCCTGGGATAAACACATATCCATCCTAAGATGAAATACAGCAAGTAGTATAAGGGCAGACTAGATGGACCATGAGATCTTTTTCTGCCGGCAATCTTCTATGCTTCTACGTAAATGAGGTTGAATGTGTATAATTTTAGAAGAGGTGTGTGTGTGTGTGTGTGTGTGTGTACATAGACATACACTTTATATAGTAGATAATGTATATTTTTGTGTGCCTGTGTGTAGTATGAATTAAATAGTATATTTTGGATGTTCAGTAATAGTAAGAGAAATTGTATCTATTTGAGGCGAGGAGAGGCCAGGCACCTTAACCCAAACCCTTGACGTGAGTGACATAAAATTGACCACTGTTAAGCCAGTCACATGACTTTTAGGCCCCCACCATCCCAGGTCACATGATCTTCAAGCCAAACTGCTAGCAGCCACTGATCAGCAGAAGTAGCCTGCAGTACTGCACTCTAACCACTGTGCCATTGAATATAATAAAAATAATAATTTAAATCATACAATTTATTGATATCGCTACACCAGGAGATGCCAGTCAAAGAAAATGGACTGGGGGGGGGGGGAATCACAAGATATCATGACCTTGCCATCGAAACTACGTGATTATGGATGAAACATGTAACAGTGATACCCATTGTCATTGGGCTGCATGGTACCATGTCGAAGAATTTTTTAAAAATACAGTGATACCTCATCTTACAAACGCCTTGTCATACAAACTTTTTGAGATACAAACCCAGGGTTTAAGATTGTTTTGCCTCTTCTTACAAACTATTTTCACCTTACAAACCCACCGCCACCGCTGGGATATCCCGCCTCCGGACTTCCGTTGCCAGCGAAGCACTCATTTTTGCACTGCTGGGATTCCCCTGAGGCTCCCCTCCATGGGAAACCCCACCTCCGGACTTCCGTGTTTTTGTGATGCTGCAGGGGAATTCCAGCAGCGCAAAAATGGCCGCTTCGCTGGCAACGGAAGTTCGGAGGTGGGGTATCCCAGTGAGGGAAGCCTCAGTGAAATCGCAGCATCGCAAAAACACAGAGGTCCGGAGGTGGGGTTTCGAGGACTTTGGTGTCTTTGTGATGCTGTGATTTCACTGATGTTTCCTTCACTGGGAAACCCCACCTCCAGACTTCCGTTGCCAGCGAAGCATTTTTGCAATGCTGGGATTCCCCTGCTGGGATTCCCCTGCAGCATCGCAAAAACACAGAAGTCCGGATGTGGGGTTTCCCATGGAGGGGAGCCTCGGGTGAATCCCAGCAGAGCAAAACGGGCGCTGAGGCTGGCAAAATGGGTGAATTTGGGGCTTTCACGCATTAATCGCTTTTCCATTTATTCCTATGGGAAACATTGTTTCGTCTTACAAACTTTTCACCTTAAGAACCTCCTCCCGGAACCAATTAAGTTTGTAAGACAAGGGATCACTGTACATCAAGCAATTGCAGCTTTGCAAAATTGATGACAGCTTCTAAAATGTTGTTCTGTCTGGTGATGTCAGATGAAATGCATATACTATCAAAGTCATTTCCAACTGATTTGGGCAGGCAAATGTTTCCTGAACATTTTCCCAAATGGGAGGCTTTTGAAGTAGAATTGTTTATAAAGATCTCGGCTTGTTTGGAACCCTAGCAATCAACCTCTGAATAATTTTTCAAGTCGCTTGGAGAAAAAGTTGTATAAATGAAAAGATACATGCTCGGCATCACAAAATAGAAAGGCCCACACATGAAATAGAGAAGAGACAAAAATATACGATGCCATCAAAAGAGTAAAAGAATTGGAGTGGAAATGGGCTGGTCACATAGTAACAAGTAACATGGCCCTCAGAGTGAACCCCAACTCAGAAATCACTTATTTTATGATAAAATCCAACTCTTTATTTGAACACAAGCACACATAATGAAACACAAGTTTTAAAACAGCACAGGAGGAGTTACAGTGGTACCTCTACTTACGAACGTAATTCGTTCTGTGATCAGGTTCTTAAGTAAAGAAGTTGAAGTTCTCTGCAAGCACGTTCACTTTTTATTTTAATGACTCTCTCTCTCTCTATTCCTCTCTTCTTCCCTCCTTCTATCTCTATCTCTTCCCTATATCCCCCTCTCCCCCCTCTCTCCCTCCCTTCCTCTCTCCCCCTCCCTCTTCCTCTCTTTCTTCCCTCTTTCCCTCCCTCCCTCTCATTCTCTTCCCTTTCTCCTCCTTTCCCCTTCTATGTCTCCCCCCTTCCTCTCTCCCTCCCATCTTCCCTCTCTCCTTCCCTCCTCCTCCCTCCCTCTCTTTCCCATTTCCCCCTTCCTCTCTCTTTCTCTCTCTGTTCCCCCTTCTCTTTCCCTCTATCTCATCCTCTCTTTCTTTCCCTCCCTCTCTCTTCCTCCATCTCCTTCCCTGCCTCTTTCTGTCTTCTCCTGTCCCTCTCTATTTTTCTTTCCCTTTTCCCCTCTCTCCTTCTCTCTCTGTCCCTCTTTCTCTCTTTCTCTCTTTCTCTCTTTCTCTTTCCCCCTCTCTTTTCCCCCCTTTCTCTTTCTCTCCCCCCGCTCCCTGTCTGTCTCTCTTTCTTGTTCTTCCCATTTCTCTATTTCATTCTCCCTCTCTTCCTCTCTTTCTTTCCCTCCCTCTCTCTTCCTCCATCTCCTTCTCTGCCTCTCTCTGTCTTCTCCTGTCCTTCTCTATTTTTCTTTCCCTTTTCCCCTCTCTCCTTCTCTCTCTGTCCATCTTTCTCTTTTTCTCTTTCCCCACTCTCTTTTCCCCCCTTTCTCTTTCTCTCCCCCCTCTCCCTGTCTGTCTCTCTTTCTTGTTCTTCCCATTTCTCTATTTCATTCTCCCTCTCTTTCTCTCTTTCCGTCTCCCCCCATGCATTTGTTTGAGCATGTAGAAGAGATGGTTGTCATTTTTCAGGAATGGTCATTCTTGCGATCTGCTCCTTGGAGCACGTAATTTTCCCTCTGGTATTCCTGCAAAGGCAGCATCGCCAGTGACTTCATTGCCCGCTGCATTGCAACACTGCTGAGTGACCCTCCACTGCAGTTGTCTAATTTGTGTGCTTTCACTGGATGCCTGCTGATTCAATCACTTGGCGAAGGCCCATTTTTTCCACACTAGAGACTTTTACGGCTCTGTGGATCAGAAGCTTGTTCCCTCACAAGCCCCGGAGCTCCATATATTCCCATTTTTATGGTAAGCTTCACTAATAAACTGTTTAAAGGAGATGCTAATTATGTTTATTGTATTCTTTAATTTTCATATCTATCATTAAAGAGGTATTGTCTCATTTTGAATCTTAATCCACATTACTCTTTACACACACACACATACACACACACAGAGAGAGAGAGAGAGAGAGAAGCTGAAAGGAGGAGAGCCTGTGGTCTAGAGGTTAAACTTACTGCCTCACAGGCAGACTCCCCAGGTTCAAATCCCGGTAAGGGGATGGCAAGCTGATGAGAGCAAAATAAGCTTGAAATAGATCTATACTAGTCTCCCTTCCTTTTCATTATCAGCATAAAAATATGTTAGGTATATGCAGTGATGGGCTCCTATGGGAACAGTCAGGAACACAGTTCCGGTAGCAAAATTTGGAGCTCCACCCCAGAGCACCCAATTTGCACTGAAAGATGTTGAAACAAAATGCATAAGCCACACCCACAGTGTGATAGTAAAAATTTTGGAAGCCCATCACTGGGTATATGTATATTATCTTTTCCTACATTGCGTATCGTGAGTTCCCTTGTACGATTTCATTTCTGTGCAGGCTCAGAGAGCCGGAAAATCACCAAAAATTACAAAAAAATATGGCGGCGCTCACCAGAGCTGTCGTGGCAAAATTGCATCATCAGCGGCCCAGCGGCCCATTACCGGAGTGCCTGCACCAGATTGCACCACTAGAAACCCACCCGTCATATACATATTACATATACATATGCACAGAAGCAAAACTATCAGCAAAAACCACTGAAATCTCGCTATTGTGTGTGTTCTCACGAGAGATTTCACTTGATGCGCAAGCACAGAAGCCAAATCTTGCACTGCTGGGTGCACACATGCCTGCCAGACACTGGGGGGAGTGGCTTAATGGTCATGTGACTGGCTTAAAGGTGGCCAACTTGATGTCACTCACATCAAGGGTTAGGGTTAGGGTGCCTGGCCTCTCCTCGCCTCAAAAAGATACAGTTTCCCTCTCTATTACTGAACATCCAAAATATACTCTTTAATTCTATGTATATATGCCATATGTGTACATACATATTACACACAGGCACACAAAAATATACATTATCTACTATATGAACTGTATGTTTATGTACACCCCCACACACGCACACACAGCTCTTCTAAAATTATACACATTCAACGTGTATAACACAGCTCCTCTAAAATTATACACATTTTTCCTCCTACGATAGGAAAAACATATCTATCTGGATTGGGACTCACTGCTCACAGTCACTCATGCCCTCATCACTTCGAGGCTCGACTACTGTAACACTCTCTACATGGGGCTACCTTTGAAAAGTGTTTGGAAACTTCAGATCATGCAGAATGGAGCTGTGAGAGCAGTCATGGGCTTCCCTAGGTATGCCCATGTTACACCAACAGTCTGCATTGGTTGCCGATCAATTTCCGGTCACCATTCAAAGTGTTGGTTATGACCTATAAAGCCCTTCATGGCATCGGACCAGAATATCTCCGGGACCGCCTTCTGCCGCACGAATCCCAGTGATCAATTAGGTCCCACAGAGTTGGCCTTCTCCGGGTCCCGTCGACTAAACAATGTCATTTGGCGGGTCCCAGGGGAAGAGCCTTCTCTGTGGTGGCCCCGACCACCTGGAACCAGATCCCTGCTGAGATTAGAACTGCCCCCACCCTCCTTGCCTTTTGTAAACTCCTTAAAACCCACCTCTGCCGTCAGGCATGGGGGGACTGAAATAACTTCCCCAGGCCTGTATTGTTTATGTATGGTATGTTGTGTGCATGTTTTTTTAAAAAATTAAGGGTGTTTAATTTTAATTATTAGATTTGTATTGTACATTGTTTTTTCTATTACTGTTGTGAGCTGCCCCAAGTCTATGGAGAGGGGCTGCATACAAATTTAATTTATTTAATTAATAAATAAAAAAAATATCCAGAGCCCAGAAGGGAAAAAAAGAAAAAAAAATCAAAAAATTTCTACTAGTTCTGCATACCTGACCGTACTCGTAGGAGTATTCTGTATAGAGCAGAATATATCTGTTTTCTTAACAAAGCCAGCAGACCAATTCTTGAAGAAATTTGCAAATTCATCAAAGTATTTTGCAGCTCTAATTTTTCATTTAGGGTTTTTTTGTGTGTGTGTGTTTGTCTTCACCCCTTGTGCTAATGGATGGTTGATTTTTAGGGATTTTTAGCATTATTACTTTTTAAAAAAAAAATCAATGAGAAGACATGAATTATTGCCATAATTAACTGTGCTGAATTAATTAATTCTGCTGCCAAGGTTAAGCACTGATTGATTTCAAGAGGAGTGATTTAAGCACGGGTTTCACTATCCCCATGAAATCAGCAAGTCTTAAAAAATAGTTAATTGGGCTGAACTCTTTTTATTACCTGGCAGAGGATGGCATATTTTCTGGACTTGGTTGGAATTTTAGGGCAGAAATGAGAATGAAAAAAAAAAACAATTGTGCAGCATTGTTTATTAATGATAAATAAATGGATGGATGGATGGATGGATAGAAAGTAGAAGGTAGGGAATCAGACAGACAGACAGACAGACAGGTAGGTGATAGATAAATATATAGATAGACAGACAGACAGATGATAAGATATGTAGGCAGACAGACAGACAGAGACAAGGACACTGATAGTTGTAATAGGTAAATGGGTGAGAGAGAGATTAGGTAGATAGATGAGATAGATAGATGGTGATGGTGATGATGAAGAAGAAAGAAAGAAAAAAGAAAGATAGATATATAGATAGACAGACAGACAGACAGATGATAAGATATGTAGGCAGGCAGACAGACAGACAGAGACACAGACACTGATAGTTGTAATAGGTAAATGGGGGAGAGAGAGATTAGGTAGATAGATGAGATAGATAGATGGTGATGGTGATGGTGATGATGAAAAAGAAAGAAAGAAAGAAAGAAAGAAAGATAGATAGATACATAGATAGATAGAAAGAAAGGAAGAAAGAAAGAAAGAAAGATAGAGAGGTAGGTAGGTAGATAGATAGATAGATAGATAGATAGATAGATAGATAGATAGATAGATAGATAGATAGATAGATAGATAGAGATAGAGATAGACAGACAGACAGACAGACAGACAGACAGACAGATCGATAGATAGATAGCTGAATATAGGTAGGAGAGAGAGCGAATAGGTAGGTAAGTAGGTAGGAGAGAGAGCGAGAGAGCAGACAGACAGACAGACAGACAGACAGATAGATAGATAGATAGATGAATATAGGTAGGAGAGAGAGTGAATAGGTAGGTAAGTAGGTAGGTAGGAGAGAGAGAGAGAGAGCAGACAGAAAGACAGACAAATAATTTTCTACAGCTTAAATTTATGACAACTGGTGCTGGAATTCTGGTTAAGTGATGTGATCATTAAACAAGTCATCACCTGACCAGTACTATCGTATTGACTTCACTGACTTTCAGGGCTCTAATGCTAACATCCAAGTTATGGCTGTACTGTTTTAGACAAGGTGTGTTGTTCTCTTTTTCTATATGTTCGAAGCGGTTATTATTAGGACATAATTTGAGTAGACCTTCCTTTGTGGAAATAATCTTATCTATTTCATGAAAGGTATATATTTACTGCCCAAAGTCACCCTTTTGATTCATCCCTTAGACAGGACTAGAACTCATTGTCTCCTGGTAATTGGCCCAATGTCACCGAACCAGCTTTCATGCTTAAGGAGGGACTAGAACTCACAGTCTCCTGTTGTTTGGCCCAAAGCCACCCAGCTGATTTTCATGTCTAAGGCAGGACTAGAATCACAGTCGCCTGATTTGTAGCCTGGTTACTTAACTATTAGACCAATCTGCCTCTATCTTAATGAACTCAATCTGTATAGTCTGGAGGACAGAAGGAAAAGGGGGGACATGATCGAAACATTTAAATATGTTAACAGGTTCAGGAGGGAAGTGGTTTTTAATAGCAAAGTGAACACAAGAACAAGGGGACACAATCTGAAGTTAGTTGAGGGAAAGATCAAAAGCAACATGAGAAAATATTATTTTACTGAAAGAGTAGTAGATCCTTGGAACAAACTTCCTGCAGAAGTGGTTGGTCAATTCACAGGAACTGAATTTAAACATGCCTGGGATAAACATCCATCCATCCTAAGATAAAATACAGGAAATAGTATAAGGGCAGACTAGATGGACCATGAGGTCTTTTTCTGCTGTCAGTCTTCTATGTTTCTATGTTTCTATTGGAATGTAAACTGACCTTTCCCAATCCCGTGGCCACTGTTGAGTTTTTCCAAATTCCATATCTTGGTAGGTTGACTAAATTAACTTTTACACACCCAAGAAGTACAGTACATAAATATTGACCTTTCTTTTTGGCTACAAGTGCTGACAGGCTAAATCTATTCCTATCTGGAAAGCTCATAATTTGTTTGTTTGTAACCCAGGAAAGGGGAATAGGTAGAACAAACAGATACAACAAATGAATTAGGTGAGTTTCTTTAGGACTGATCCGAAGCCAAGAAAAAGAATAAGAAATAATATATCAGAGAGAAGGACAGTAACACTGGTTGTACCATGGAACTTGATTTCTGCTGGCCATCGTAGCTACAGTTAGTTATAGACTTCAGAATATGCTTTCTTTCCTGATACATATTATGCTTAAAACCTTCCACCATTCTTGTAGCCCGTCTTTGGACCCGTTCAATTTTGTCAATATCTTTTTGTAGGTGAGGTCTCCAGAACTGAACACAGTATTCCAAATGTGGTCTCACCAGCGCTCTATATAGCGGGATCACAATCTCCCTCTTCCTGCTTGTTATACCTCTAGCTATGCAGCCAAGCATCCTACTTGCTTTTCCTACTGCCCGACCACACTGCTCACCCCTTTTGAGACTGTCAGAAATCACTACGCCTAAACCCTTTTCTTCTGAAGTTTTTGCTAACACAGAACTGCCAATACAATACTCAGATTGAGGATTCCTTTTCCCCAAGTGTATTATTTTACATTTGGAAACATTAAACTGCAGTTTCCATTGCTTTGACCATTTATCTAGTAAAGCTAAATCATTTACCATATTACAGACCCCTCCAGGAATATCAACCCTATTGCACACTTTAGAGTCATCGGCAAATAGGCAAACCTTCCCTACCAAACCTTCCCCTATGTCACTCTGCTCAGAATACTCGCCATTAACAATAACTCTCTGATGTCTACGCTTCAGCCAGCTGCAAATCCACTGAACTATCCAGGGATTAAGTCCAATCTTCACTAATTTATCTATCAGCTCTTTATGTGGAACCGTATCGAAGGCTTTACTGAAGTCCAGATTGGCAATATCCACTGCACCACCTTCATCCAACACCAATTCCAAAGAAGGGCAATACCATTGCACTCATTTCACATGCTAGTAAAGTTATGTTCAAAATCCTACAAGCTAGGCTTCAGCAGTATATGGATCGAGAACTACTAGTAGTACAGTCAGGATTTTGAAGAAACAGAGGAACTAGAGATCAACATCAGCTGGATCATGAAGAAAGCCAGGGAATTCCAGAAAAACATCTACTTCTGCTTCATTGACTATGCTAAAGCCTTTGATTGCGTGGATCACAAAAAATTGTGTCAAATTCTTAGAAGGATTGGAGTACCAAACCATCTTATTTGTCTCTTGAGAAACCTATTTGTGGGTCAAGAAGCAATATTGAGAACTGGACATGGAACCACTGGGAAAGGAGTCCATCACAGCTGTATACTGTCATCCTGCCTATTTAACTTATATGCAGAGCATATCATGAGAAAGGCAGAGCTAGATGAATCATAAATTGGAATTAAGATTGCCAGGAGAAATGTTAACAACCTCAGATATGCAGATGATACCACTCTAATGGCAGAAAGTAAAGAGGAACTAAAGAGCCCCTTGAGTTGGTTTGTGTGTGTGGAAGGAAGGAAGGAAGGAAGGAAGGAAGGAAGGAAGGAAGGAAGGAAAGGAGAGGGGATGAAAGAAGGAAGGAGGAGGGAGGGAGGGAGGGTCAGAGGAAGGAAGGGAGGGAGAGAGGGACAGAGGAAGGAAGGAAGGAAGGAAAGAAAGGAAGAAGGAAGGAAGGAAGGAAGGAAGGAGAGGCAGGGAAGAAGGAAATGAGGAGGAGGAGGAGGAGGAGGAGCAGGAGGAGGAAAGAGATGGAAGAAAGGAAGAATAAAGGAAGGGAGGGAGGATGGATGGATGGAAGGAAAAAGGGAAGGAAAGTTAAGGAAAGAAGGAAGAAAGGAAAGGAAAGGTTATCCATCCATCAACAAAGCAAGTTAATACTTTAATATGTTAGATATTCACTAAGAGGACAATAAATAAATACCTTTCATGAAACAGGTGAGATGATTTCCACAAATGAAGCCCTACCCAAATTATGTCCTATTAATAAGCACTTCAAACACTCAGAGAAACAAAACAATGCACCATGTCTAGAACTGTACAGCTGTAACTTTAATGTTAACACCTCCTTTCTAGAGTCCTGAAAGTCAGCTTGTGAGTTATACAGAACCTATACAGCATTTCCAACAGGTAAGTCAATAAGGTGACATTTGCAGACAAGAGAAGTAACAACCCTCATTCAAAGTGCGGTGATTGGAGAGCCTGTAATGAACTGCTCCATGTAATTAGAAGACATTCCTTTGATTCCTCTCCTCTCCTCTTTTACATAGAAAGAGAAGGTAGTAATTTTCTATTTTTATATCATGTCTACTTCTTGCATCAAATCCTGCAGGAAGAAATGTAATGATCCTGATGAACTCAATCTGTATAGTCTGGAGGACCGAAGGGAAAGGGGGGGGGGGCATGATGGAAACATTTATATATGTTAAAAGGTTAAATAAAGTTCAGGAGGGAAGTGTTTTTAATAAGAAAGTGAACACAGGAACAAGGGGCCACAATCTGAGGTTAGTTGGGGGAAAGATCAGAAGCAACGTGAGAAAATATGATTTTACTGAAAGAGTCTTAGATACTGGGAACAAACTTCCAGCAGACGTGGTTGGTAAATCCACAGTAACTGAATTTAAACATGCCTGGGATAAACGTATATCCATCCTAAGAGAAAATACAGGAAATTGTCTAAGGGCAGACTAGATGGACCATGAGGTCTTTTTCTGCCCCCAATCTTCTATGTTTCTATGATGTAATTCTAGTTGTGTTGTGGTTAGCTCTGGCCCTGCTCCTGCCCCAAAGACTGTGGATGTGGGGGAGACATCCACATGATGAGGCCTATTTTGACCCCCCCCCCCCATGGAATCTGCTGATGAAGGCTCCTCTGACCAAGAAGACATGAGTGACAGGGAGGAGGAGAGTGTGGCAGACAGCTCAGAAGGACATCAATTATCTAGCTCCTCCTTGGATTCAGAACAAGAGTTAACGATACAGCCATGCATGCAGAGAGCGATGCATAGGCAACAACAACTGAGAGATTATTATCAAAGAAAATGAGGCCACCTGTGGTTGGGTGGGGTTGTGGTAATTAGTGAGGCTGCTATAAAGAGCAGCCTGTGGGTTTGGCCATTGTGGAGGATTATCTGATCATTGTGTTTCATGACTGCTTTGCTGACTTTGATCTTTGTGTGCTGATTTTTCCCCGCTTTGAAACTAACCCAGAGCAAAGTGTGTTTCACTTTGTGAAAGAAGAAGGACTGTGAATTGCCTCACAGCTGCAAGCTAAGTATCACAGAACTGATAAGGGACTTGTACAAATTACCAATTTGTTTGGAGACGAGTGCTCTTTGCTATACAAAAAGAGTGCTCTGTTTATTTGCATTTTCGGTATAAAGAACATTGTTTTGAATTTTCAAACGTGTGTGTGTCTGAAATTGTATCTGTGCATTTTTGGGAGGATTCTACCAGAGAGCTCGACAGAACATAAGTTACACCATTGAACAAAGAGCGATCAGGGAGCTGAATAGAGAGAGACCCCAAAGACATCAGATACATTTTTTTTTCAGCACTGAAATTATGCCAAATAATTTTCTCTTCGTTTAGCACTGTTGATGCTGCAGCAGAGAGAAATCCACCAACTTGACAATCTCATTAAACACAAAAAGGACTCTGGATTTAACTCAGCCCTTGTAATTCAACCGTCTCCGATGGCCTCATCGTCTTGGTTTTGCGCTGCTTGTATCTCATCAGATTAGATTATAATCCCATCTTTCTACGTTCTTGAATTGCTGCACAGAAGCATCACGCTGATAGGCCACATGAAGCAACACCCGTTCTCCCCCCCACCCTTGAATAATTTAATTTACAAAAGCTTTGATGGGAGGGAAGGAAAGTGTTGCCTTCCCTCAATTGAAGGATACTCCAGCAAAACTGATGGATACGATGTTTCTTTAAGGTTGTCAGAATTCAACAACATCTCTCTCTCTCTCTCTCTCTCTCTCTCTCTCTCTCTCTCTCTATCTATCTATCTATCTATCTATCTATCTATCTATCTAATCTATCTCTCTTTCTCTCTGTCTCTGTCTCTCTGTCTCTCTATCTTATCTATCTAATCTATCTCTCTATCTCTCTCTCTATCTAATCTCTCTCTCTCTCTCTCTCTCTCTCTCTCTACGTTATCCATCCATCCATCCATCCATGCATGTCCCCAACCCATGGGGGTTGGGGAGATGCATCTTATACTGTCAAACGGTAGAATAGAATAGAATAGAATAGAATAGAATAGAATATTATATTATTGGCCAAGTGTGATTGTCACAGGGGTCAAATAAGCAATGAAGAAATTTCTAGTGGGCCCAGTAGGCTCATGTTTTGCCCTCCCCAGGCTTCCCTGGAGCCAAGGGAGGGTAAAATGACCTCCCCCATCCCTTTGGAAGCTCTCTGGAAGCCAAAAACACCCTCCCAGGGCCTCTGTGTGAGCCAAAAATCAGCTGGCCACACACACATGCATGCTGAAGCTGATCTAGGGCATTGACTTGCGCACCAGCAGATATGATTCCATGTGCCACCTGTGGCACTGTGCCATAGGTTTGTCATCACTGCACTAAGACATCCATGCTCGCATGCAAAAGAAGTGAAGCTGCGCTCAAGTTTTTCTACTGGTGCGGCATCCTTTATCATTCTGGTAGCAATCCACTACTGGTCTTGAACCCAGCCACCAGTTTTCCAGCTGACAAATTCAGCCTCTTTAACTGCCATTCCACTTTTATTACTTTGTAAGTAACTCAAAATGGCAAATATACATAACATTAATTCTTCCTCCTATTTCCCCTACAGCAGCCCTGGTGAGAGATAGCGTGCATGGATCCAGAGAATTAGAAGCTACACAGCCCTAAAGAGGCTTTAAAATAGCAATGGGACAGGTGTCCAGGAGATTATCTGAGCTCTGTGTGTGATAATCATCTTATGAACTAATGTGTATCTTGGATTTTTTTTTCAGTTGTTGCTTGCTATATTTTCAATATCATCAGAAGAAGACACTGTCTCCCATATTTCAGCCGCACAAATCCCAGCGACCGATAAGGTCCCACAGAGTTGGCCTTCTCCGGGTCCCGTCGACTGAACAATGTTGTCTGGCGGGCCCCAGGGGAAGAGCCTTCTCTGTGGTGGTCCCGGCCCTCTGGAATCAACTCCCCCTGGAGATTAGAACTGCTCCCACCCTCCTTGTCTTTCGTAAACTACTCAAGACCCACCTATACCACCAGGCATGGGGGAGTTGAGACATCTTTCCCCCAGGCTCCTTATAATTTATGTATGTGTTGTTTGGTTTTAATATGATAGGGTTTTAGTTATTTCTTTTAATATTAGATTTGTGCCACTATAATATTGTTTTTATCATTGTTGTGAGCCTTTGGAGAGGGGCGGCATACAAATCTAATAAATTATTATTATTATTATTATTATTATCATTATTATTATTATTATTATTAACTCTAGAATAGAATAGAGTAGAGTAGAGTAGAGAAGAGAAGAATAGAGTAGAGAAGAGTAGAGTAGAGTAGAGAAGAGAAGAATAGAGTAGAGAAGAGAAGAGTAGAGTAGAGTTGAGAAGAATAGAGTAGAGTAGAGAAGAGAAGAATAGAGTAGAGAAGAGAAGCATAGAGTAGAGTAGAGTAGAGAAACATAGAGTAGAGTAGAGAAGAGAAGAATAGAGTAGAGAAGAATAGAGTAGCATAGAGTAGAGTAGAGAAGCATAGAGTAGAGAAGAGTAGAGAAGAATAGAGTAGAGTAGAGCAGAGAAGAATAGAGTAGAGTAGAGAAGAATAGAGTAGAGTAGAGAAGAATAGAACAGAGTAGCATAGAGTAGAGTAGAGAAGCATAGAGTAGAGTAGAGTAGAGTAGAGTAGAGAAGAATAGAGTAGAGTAGAGTAGAGAAGAATAGAATAGAGTAGCATAGAGTAGAGTAGAGAAGAATAGAGTAGAGTAGAGAAGAATAGAGTGGAGTCGAGTCAAGTCGAGTTGATTAGAATAGACTCTTGTTTTGTAAAGGACATTTCATGAAAAATTATAAAGAAGAGGAGAAGTCTGTGCGGTCTCTAACTTCTGCTGATCTGTGCATTTTTAAGATGGAGACACGGCTCACATTTGATTGGGTTTGGCATGGTGTCTGGAAGTATCACAGTCCTGCGGGCCATTGTGGCTGTGGTGCAAACACACAAAAACACACACAGACACGCACACAGAGAGAGAGACACAAATGTCCTCTTGCAAAAAAAGGCTGCCCTTTGTTTCCTCTCTGCCTTTCCTTTCTTGGAGTCACAAATTGCCTGTTTTGTTGTTATTATTTCTGTGAAAATGAAGGGGAAGTGAGAAACGCTGGAAATGTGCAAGAGAGGAGAAAGTCACACATTGCAGACTAAAGGTTATGTTGTTTTCACTTGGCAAAACACCACCACCACCACCACATTGTCTTGTGTAGCTCCCTGTCACTTGCACACTTATTGCTCTCCTTACTCTCTGGGGAAGATTCTCAAAAGGAAGATTTCGAACATGTTGAGTTCGCACTTTGGTTTCCAGCCCATCCCTCTTCTTTCAGAAACACTCCCCACAATACACACATACACAAACACACACACACCAGTTATAATAAAAGAACTGTGAAGTCCCACCAAAGGAGGAAAGATGCCTGCACTGTATTTCTAAACCAGGGAAGTGATCTTGAGCGTCTAAGACAATCCACTTTGCCAATCTGTGCTTAGTTCATTGGGGGATTCTTTTACAGAACGAAAAAGTGGTGGGGAAATTTTATAGAAGAATCAAGGGAAAATCAATTGGAGGGGTAGTGCCAGTTAAGAAATAAGCCATGTGGCAGATAGTTACGTAGATAGAAGATGCAACAGCAGAAGCAGATGACGATAGATAGATAGATAGATAGATAGATAGATGGATGGATGGATGGATGGATGGATGGATGGATGGATGGATGGATGGATGGATGGATAATAGATAAATAAATAGATAGATGGATAGATTAATTTAATTTAATTTAATTTAATTTATTAGACTTGTATGCCGCCCCTCTCAGCAAACTTGGGGCGGCTCACAACAAAATAGTGACAGTGTAGCAAATCTAATATTAAAGACATTCTAAAACCAACATACAACACAATTATACCATGCATAAACTGAATAAGCCTGGGGGGTATCTCAGTTCCCCCAAGCCTGGCAACATAGGTGGGTCTTTAGTAACTTACGAAAGGCAAGGAGGGTGGGGGCAGTTCTAATCTCCGGGGGGAGTCCATTCCAGAGGGCCAGGGCTGCCACAGAGAAGGCTCTTCCTGCAAGACGACATTGTTTAGTCGACGGGACCCGGAGAAGGCCAACTCTGTGGGACCTTATTGGTTGCTGCGATTCGTGCGGCAGAAGAAAAGACAGATGATATTCATTTATTTATTAGATTTGTATGCAGCCCCCCTCCGTAGATAGACAGATAGATAGACAGATAGACAGGCAGATAGATGGTAGACTGATGTAGATAGATTTAGACAGAGAGAGACAGGCAGGCAGATTTATTATTATCACTTCAGTTTCCTGAGTTGTTATCTGCTTAAGGACCTACTTCTTCAAGGAGAAGGAACAAAGGAGGAAAACAAAGGAGAAAAGAAAGGTTCTACATTTAGGGAAGAAAAACGAAATGCACAGGTACAGTATTTGTGGTACATTGCTCAACGGTAGTAACTGTGAGCAGGATCTTGGAGTCTTAGTGGACAACTATTTAAAGAAACCCCGCTTAGCTTAGAGTACAAGAAGACCTAGACAGACTATCACAGTGGGCCGATACCAACAAAATGAGGTTCAACACCGACAAATGCAGAGTCCTCCACCTCAGCAAAAAGAACCCTAGACATACATACAGCCTGGGAGATACCCCACTCAGCAGTAGTGACTGCAAAAGAGATCTTGGAGTCTTGGTGGATAATCAACTAAACATGAGCCAGCAATGTGCAGCAAGGGCCAAAAAAGCCAACACCATCCTAAGCTGCATCAACAGAGGGATACACTCCAAGACCAGGGAAGTCTTAATACCACTCTACTACGCCCTGGTCAGACCACATCTGGAGTACTGCATCCAGTTCTGGTCACCACACTTCAAAAGAGACATTGAAACTCTGGAGAAGGTGCAGAAAAGAGCAACCAAAATGATTAGGGGACTTGAAACCAAGTCTTACGAAGAGAGATTGCGGGAACTGGGCATGGATAGCCTAGAGAAAAGGAGGGCCAGAGGGGACATGATAGCTATACAGTGATCCCCCGCTCGTTGCGAGGGTTCCGTTCCAGGACCCCCCGCAACGAGCGGGTTTTCGCGAAGTAGCGCTGCAGAAGTAAAAACACCATCTGCGCATGTGCAGATGGTGTTTTTACTTCCGCAGCGCTAGCGAGGAGCCGAAGATTGGGGGTGGCGCGGGTGTTTTAAAACGTCCCCGCCGACATGGGGGGCTCGCTAGCACACCCCCAAACCCGGGTTGGGGGTTCAGGGGGGTGCTAGCGAGCCCCCCATGTCGGCGGGGACGTTTTAAAACACCCGCGCGGCTTTCCAATGAGTCCCGAAGACAAACGTCAAACTTCCGTGTTTGTCTTCGGGACTCATTGGAAAACCGCGCGGGTATTTTAAAACGTCCCCGCCGACATGGGGGGCTCGCTAGCAGCCCCCCGAACCCCCAACCCGGGTTTGGGGGTGTGCTAGCGAGCCCCCCATGTCGGCGGGGACGTTTTAAAACACCTGCGCGCCTTCCCAACTGAGCCCTCAAGCCAAGCGCCAAAGGCGAACTTCTGCGCTTGGCTTGAGGGCTCAGTTGGGAAGGCGCGCGGGTGTTTTAAAACGTCCCCGCCGACATGGGGGGCTCGCTAGCACCCCCCCGAACCCCCAACCCGAGTTTGGGGGTGTGCTAGCGAGCCCCCCATGTCGGCGGGGACGTTTTAAAACACCCGCGCGCCTTCCCAACTGAGCCCTCAAGCCAAGCGCCAAAGGCGAACTTCTGCGCTTGGCTTGAGGGCTCAGTTGGGAAGCGGCCCGAGCGAACGGTGTGGGCGGGAGAAGGGCGCGCGAGCCGCGGGCGCGCGGGCAGGCAGGCTGCGGACAAGCCGTTCGCTCGGGCCGCTTCCAAGCTGAGTACTCAGCTGGGAAGCGGCCTGAGCGAAGCGGCAGCAGCGAGGAGTTTGCATGGGCGGTGGTGGGGAAACTCCTCGCTGATGCCGGCCAAGAGGGGGAAGACCTAGGGAAGCCGCCCAGCAGCTGATCTGCCCGGCACCATCTACGCATGCGTGCCCATAGAAAAAAAGGGCACGCATGCGCAGATGGTGTTCTGACTTCCGGGTTAAAAAATCGCAAATTACCCTGTTCGCAATGGTCGGGGACGCAATAACTGGGGGATCACTGTATACAGATATATGAGGGGTTGCCACAGAGAGGAGGGGGCCACTCTATTCTCCAGAGCACCAGAGGGCCGGACGAGGAACAACGTCTGGAAGCTGACCCAGGAGAGATTCAACCTAGAAGTAAGGAAGAACTTCCTGAGGGTCAGAGAGATCAACCATTGGAACAACCTGCCTGCGGAGGTTGTGAACTCCCCACCTCTGGACACTTTCAAGAGGAGATTGGGGGTTGGACTTGATGACCTGCATAGTCCCTTTCAACTCTAACAATAAATAAATAAATAAATAAATAAATAAATAAATAAATAAATAAATAAATAAATAAATAAATAAATAAATAAATAAATAAATAAATAAATAAATAAATAAATAAATAAATAAATAAATAAATAAATAAATAAATAAATAAATAAATAAATAAATAAATAAATAAATAAATAAATAAATAAATAAACAAACAAACAAACAAACAAACAAACAAACAAACAAACAAACAAACAAACAAACAAACAAACATGAGCCTTCCGTGTGCAGCAGCTGCCAAAAAACCCCAACACAGTTCTAGGCTGTATTAACAGAGGGAGAGAATCAAGATCAGCGGAAGTGTTAATACCGGTTAGTAAGGCATAGTGGATAGTGCATTCAATTTTGGTTGCCACGATGCAAAAAGGATGTTGAGACTCTAGAAAAAAATGCAACGAACAGCGACAAAGATGATTTTTTTTTTTATTGTTATCGTTGTCATTACTACTACTACTTCTTTTTAGGGGAGGGGCATAAAAGAAAATACTTGAGAAACACTGCTGCATTCGAAGAAGCCTTCATTGGGTTTTCCCGGAAGGAGCTGACAACCGACACACTCTTTTCCATTCCGCCAGGCCTTGCCTTTGAAGTTCTCCCCATGCCTCCACTCTTCCCAGATTCACTGGATCGTGTGGATCGTGCCTTGCCTTGGCACACAGGTTCACAGCTGGCTACCCACCCCCACCCGGAGCCTAGCTTGTGCTTTTGTGGACATCTTTGCCGAAACCAGAGATCAGGCCCCAATCCAGCTGCTCCTTTTCCTGCCAGGATGCCTCCCCGAAAGCCACGTGCCAAGAGAGCATCTCTCCAGCTGCCAAAAGCAGTTGGGTTGAAGAGGCGCCAGCTGGCAGATGCCAAAAGAAAATCGAGGGAAGAGATGGAAGCAGGAAGTGTTTAAGGGGAAGAGGGGAAAAATGCAGGCACAAAAAAGTTCCAATGACAGGCATTGAGATGTGGGTGGTGACATCTAGAAGGATGCAGTGGTACCTCATCTTACGAACGCCTCTTCTAACAAACTTTTCAAGATACGAACCCGGTGTTTAAGATTTTTTTGCCTCTTCTTCCAAACTATTTTCACCTTACGAACCCAAGCCGCTGCTGCTGGGATGAAGGGGTTCCTTTTCCCCCCCTTTTTTTGAAGAAAGAAAAGGGAGGGGCGGCTTGGAGGGGGAAAGACTTTGCATTAACAAAAGTAGGAGAACAGCGTGCTTGCAGGCACTGAAAGAGTGTTTTTTTGAAGAAAGAAAAGGGAGGGGCGGCTTGGAGGGGGAAAGACTTTGCATTAACAAAAGTAGGAGAACAGCCTGCTTGCAGGCACTGAAAGGGTGTCTTTTGAAGAAAGAAAAGGGAGGGGCGGCCCCCTTGCCTTTCTTCCTTCCCACTCACCCTTTAGCCTAGCTTGCTTTTACTTCCTAAGTTCGTATCATGAGGTACCACTGTATTTGGAGAATCATTATTTATTTATTTATTTGTTTGTTTGTTTATGTATGTATTTATTTATTTATTTATTTTGTCCAATACACAATACATATTGAAGAGGATAGACATGAGTTATTATACATAAAGAAAAGATATAAAAGTAGAGGAGAAGATATATGAAAGGAAGAAAAGATATATGATATATGAGATAAAGGAAAGACAATTGGACAGGGGACGAAAGGCAGGCTAGTGCACTTATGCACGCCCCTTACTGACCTCTTAGGAACCTGGAGAGGTCAATCGTGGAGAGTCTAAGGGAGAAATGTTGGGGGTTAGGGGTTGACACTACTGAGTCTGGTAATGAGTTCCACGCTTCGACAACTCGATTGCTAAAGTCATATTTTTTACAGTCAAGCTTGGAGCGATTAATATTAAGTTTGAATTTGTTGCGTGCTCTTGTGTTGTTGTGGTTGAAGCTGAAGTAGTCATTGACAGGCAGGATGTTGCAGCATATGATTTTGTGGGCAATACTTAGATCGTGTTTTAGGCATCGTAGTTCTAAGCTTTCAAGACCTAGGATTGATAGTCTGCTTACATAGGGCATTCTCTTTCGAGTGGAGGAGTGAAGGGCTCTTCTGGTGAAGTATCTTTCGACATTTTCTAGGGTGTTGATGTCTGAGATGTGGTATGGGTTCCAGACAGATGAACTGTATTCTAGGATTGGTCTGGCAAAAGTTTTGTAGGCTCTGGTGAGTAGTGTGAGATTGCCAGAGCAGAAGCTGTGTAGGATCACTGTTTGTTTTTAAAAAGCAGCATCTTCTAGTTGTTGTCTACCCGTTCACTTGAGGTCACTGTTTCTCTCAACCTCGGCAGCTTGCAGATGTGTGGACTTCAACTCCCAGAAGTCCCCAGGCAGTTATGGAGAACCTGTGCCATGGAGATGCCGGGGAACTATTGCTGAGCAGACAAGCTGAATTCTTTGGAGGAATGAATTCCTTTCCTACGGTGGCCCTGCCATAAATTTCACTTTGAGGCTATGAAGCCTAAACGCAGCATCTAAAATAGTTTATCTCAACCTTGGCAGCTTGAAGGTGTGCAGACTGCAACTCCCAGAATTCTCCAATTGTATACAATGGAGAAATAGGCAATGGAGTGGCCAACGCAAGGGAAAGAGAAAAGCCATCCAGGATCCACTTTGATAGTTGGTAATTTAGCAACTGGTTCACCTGAACCAATGTGAACCGGCTGAATCCCACCACTGGCCCTATCCCATCCTGTACTCCTGTCCTGTCCTTTCCTTCTCTTTCCTTTCCTCTCCTCTCCTCTCCTTTCTGTTCTGTTCTTTTCCTTTCCTTTCCTTTCCTTTACTCTCCTCTCCTCTCCTTTCTGTTCTTTTCCTTTCCTTTCCTTTCCTCTCCTCTCCTTTCTGTTCTTTTCCTTTCATCTCCTCTCCTCTCCTTTCCTTTCCTCTCCTCTCCTTTCTGTTCTTTTCCTTTCCTTTCTTCTCCTCTCCTTTCTGTTCTTTTCCTTTCCTCTCCTTTCCTCTCCTCTCCTTTCTGTTCTTTTCCTTTCCTTTCTTCTCCTCTCCTTTCTGTTCTTTTCCTTTCCCTTCCTTTCCTCTCCTCTCCTTTCTGTTCTTTTCCTTTCATCTCCTCTCCTCTGCTCTCCTTTCCTTTCCTCTCCTCTCTTTTCTGTTCTTTTCCTTTCCTTTCTTCTCCTCTCCTTTCTGTTCTTTTCTTTTCCTCTCCTTTCTGTTCTTTTCCTTTCATCTCCTCTCCTCTCCTTTCCTTTCCTCTCCTCTCGTTTCTGTTCTTTTCCTTTCATCTCCTCTCCTTTCCTTTCCTTTCCTCTCCTTTCTGTTCTTTTCCTTTCCTTTCTTCTCATGTCCTTTCTGTTCTTTTCTTTTCCTCTCCTTTCTGTTCTTTTCCTTTCATCTCCTCTCCTCTCCTTTCCTTTCCTCTCCTCTCCTCTCCTTTCTGTTCTTTTCCTTTCATCTCCTCTCCTTTCCTTTCCTCTCCTCTCCTTTCTGTTCCTTTCCTTTCTTCTCCTCTCCTTTCTGTTCTTTTCTTTTCCTCTCCTTTCCTCTCCTCTCCTTTCTGTTCTTTTCCTTTCCTTTACTCTCCTCTCCTCTCCTTTCTGTTCTTTTCCTTTCCTTTCCTTTCCTCTCCTCTCCTTTCTGTTCTTTTCCTTTCATCTCCTCTGCTCTCCTTTCCTTTCCTCTCCTCTCCTTTCTGTTCTTTTCCTTTCCTTTCTTCTCCTCTCCTTTCTGTTCTTTTCTTTTCCTCTCCTTTCCTCTCCTCTCCTTTCTGTTCTTTTCCTTTCCTTTACTCTCCTCTCCTCTCCTTTCTGTTCTTTTCCTTTCCTTTCCTCTCCTCTCCTTTCTGTTCTTTTCCTTTCCTTTCTTCTCCTCTCCTTTCTGTTCTTTTCTTTTCCTCTCCTTTCTGTTCTTTTTCTTTCATCTCCTCTCCTCTCCTTTCCTTTCCTCTCCTCTCCTCTCCTTTATGTTCTTTTCCTTTCATCTCCTCTCCTTTCCTTTCCTCTCCTCTCCTCTCTTTTCTGTTCTTTTCCTTTCATCTCCTCTCCTCTCCTTTCCTTTCCTCTCCTCTCCTCTCCTTTCTGTTCTTTTCCTTTCCTTTCTTCTCATCTCCTTTCTGTTCTTTTCTTTTCCTCTCCTTTCTGTTCTTTTCCTTTCATCTCCTCTCCTCTCCTTTCCTTTCCTCTCCTCTCCTTTCTGTTCTTTTCTTTTCCTCTCCTTTCTGTTCTTTTCCTTTCATCGCCTCTCCTCTGCTTTCCTTTCCTCTCCTCTCCTTTCTGTTATTTTCCTTTCCTCTCCTTTCTGTTCTTTTCCTTTCCTTTCCTTTCCTTTCCTCTCCTTCATTTCCTTTCTTTTCCTCTCCCCCCTCCCCTCCCCTTCCCACCCATCCCCACCCCATCCCACTTCACCTCACCCAACCCAACCCAACCCCGTCCTGTCCCATCCTGTCCTCTTTTACCCTATTCCATCTGTCTGCCTCCATCTATTTGATGTTAAACTCTGAAGAACAGCCTGCTGTTTGCAGAGGTTATTTGACAGCTGGCTTAGCCCAAATGTGACTTTGCACGCAGCCTAAGAAATATCTACACGACAGCTTTGGGAGAACAGCTTGAGCACCCGAGGAGAAGTGGCAGGGCTGGAAAAAGTTATGCCGCTTCCACCTTTATTCTTGTGGGGGAGACAAGGGAAAGTGGGGGGGGGAGATTTTTTTAAAATGAAGATGAGTCTGGTCAAATATTCTGAGTAGATCTCATCCCCCGTGGTTTTGAAATGTGTTTCTCAAACCTAAGCAATCACACTGTCAGCCTCATTGATTATTATCACATCAAGGGCTCACTTTCAGAACTGGCTGTCCAGAATTCCTGCAGAACACAGGCTGAATAAAAAGCAGGTCGAAGGAGAAAACTTCAGCATAGGACAAACCATCCAAAACTTTAGAGAAGGACGTTCCGGGATTGGTCACTGGGCCATATTTGCTTTAGAATACAATAGAATAGAATAGAATTTTATTGACCAAGTGTGATTGGACACACAAGGAATTTGTCTTGGTGCATATGCTCTCAGTGTACATAAAAGAAAAAGATACATTTGTCAAGAATCATGTGGTACAACAATCAATGATTGTCATAGGGGTCAAATAAGCAATGAAGAAACAATCAATATTAATAACAATCTTAGGATACAAGCCACAAGTTACAGTCATACAGTCCTAAGTGGGAGGAAATGGGTGATAGGAATGATAAGAAAAACTAGTAGAAATAGAAGTGCAGATTTAGTAAAAAGTCTGACAGTGTTGAGGGAATTATTTGTTTAGTAGAATGATGGCATTCAGGAAGAAAAACCTGTCCTTGTGTCTTTATTTCTTTTTACCAATATTAGAGGCCACAGTCCTCTCCAAAGCCACTCTGGCAGCTTACGGTAAAATTATTGGAGAAAGCGGTAATAATAGAGTACAAGTAGTCCTTGGCTTGCAAAGGTTCATTTAGTGACCTTTTGAAGTTATGGGACTGGGGGTGGGGGGAAGTCACTTACGGCTGTTTTTCACACTTTTGACCATTGCAGAATCCCTGTAGTCACGTGATCAAAACCAGATGTTTGGCAACTGATGGGACAGGACAGGATGGAATGGGACAGGACAGCAAAGGATGTTACATTATAGCAGTGCTTCCAACATTGGCAACTTGAAGATATTTGGACTTCAACTCCCAGAATTCCCCAGCCAGCGTCTGCTGGCTGGGGAATTCTGGGAGTTGAAGTCCAAATATCTTCAAGTTGCCAAGGTTGGGAAACACTGCATTATAGGATGGGACAGGACGGGAGATGACAAGATGGGATAGGAGAGGACAGCAAAGGATGTTACAGGCAGCAAGGGGTCGCCATCGCCAGCACCTAACGGCATGCCTCCTTGGTGCTTCCCGGAGCCAAAGTGGGTGGCGCGCCCCCTGCTGCCCATGCACACGTGCCCCCGCCATGAAATTTCATGCATGCAAAGCAAAATCTTGCACAATTTTGGTGATCTGTGCACAGAAGTGAAAAATCGGTGAAAATCACCTAAATTGTGTGAGATTTTATTTCAGGGGCATGCACAGAAGCAAAATCTCATGTGTGCAAATGCATGCATGTGTTGGGGGCATGGAGATGTGCACACATCTCCATTTTTTCTAACAGATCATCGATCCCACCTGTACTGGGTGCTGCCCATCACTGGTTACAGGATAGGATGGGACAGGACAGAACAGGATGGGGTGAGGTGGGATAGTATAGTATAGTATAGTATAGTAGAGTGTAGTGTAGTGTAGGGTAGGATAGGGTAGGTAGGGTAGGGTAAGGATAGAATGGAATGGAATAGAATAGAATAGAATAGAACTGAACAGAATAGAACCCTCTTCCTTTCATATATCCTCTCCTCTAAGTTCACCTTCACCCTCTTTTTATATTATCACATGTCTATTTTCTTCCTATGTATTTATGTATTGGACAAATGAATAAATGAATAAATAAAAAATAAATAAAATAAAAGGAGGAGAGGAGAGGAGAGAATGGGAATAGAACAGAACAGAACAGAATAGGACTGGAAGACCTCCAAGGTCCCTTCCAAACCTTTGCTATTCTGTTATTTTATTCTTATGAGTTCTGTTTCTAAACTGATGAAGTCCCAGGGAGTGAGATGCTTGCCCCTTTTCATACTAAGCTCCGATCCTTGAAAATGTTCTCAAGATTTTTCTCCAATTGCTGGGTCCCCAAATTTCCCAAGGAAATTCCATCGCATCAGGACGGTGCAGTTTTGACACGCATACCCTAAACCCAGAGAGCTTTAGACCCAGCCTTAATCCCCCTCTTTGATATCGTTGCAGTGGTTGGGTGATCCGATGCTCGTGAAGGGAGTCTTTTGATCTGGGATGGGCGAAAGGACATTTCACACCGGAACCTCAGTTCTTTGGTGTCCTGATGTTGGTTTCTTAGCTATCCCATTTGAGAATTGGTTTGTATGAAGTCTGGGACGGAAGGGATAGGCACAATTTACTCCCAGGCTTTTGATTGAGAAATTTTAAGGTTTGCAAGTCCCTCCTTCCTTGCATGACGATGGTCCTGATTTTCAATTCCCTTCCAGCACTTTCTGCACAATCATTCTTCGAAGCTCATTCTGCATCATTGTTTTTCTTTCCAATTTATGGTGCGGTACTGCAGCAGAGGCAATCATCATCCCTCCATCCAGCAAGTGAGTAAATTTAAGAAAACAAATCAATTGCAAACAGGAGAAGTGTCAGTACCGTTTGATAAAGCCTTAGTAAAGACACACCTGGAATACTTGGTGCAGTGGTTAGAGTGCAGCACTGCAGGCTACTTCAGCTAACTGCTCACTGTAGTTCAGCAGTTCAAATCTCACCCCAGCTCAGACAGCTAGTCATCAGGTTTCCAAGGCCTGCACGCATGCCAGCCAGCTAGTGGTCTGTTTTGGGCACTCGGTGTCTAAAAGGTTCACCATCACAGATATAGGCTCTCCTGTTTGACCGGCGGCTGGACTAGAAGACTTCCAAGTGAAGGGCTGCAAAATATTTATACCACTCTGGGCGTGGCTTGTTTTGTGGGTGTGGCTTGCCAGCCATGTGACCAGATGGGAGTGGCTTCATGATCAAGTGACCGGGGGAGTGAATTAAAGGTCATGTGACTGGCTTAAAGGTGGCCAACTTGCCATCACTCACATCAATGGTTTGGGTTAGGGTGCCTGCCTTTTCTCACCTCAAAGAGATACAATTTTCCTATCTATTTACTATTATTGAACACACAAAATATACTATTTAATTCTATGTATATATACCATAGGTGTACATACACATTACACACAGGCACACAAAAACATACATTATCTACTATATAAAATGTATGTGTATACATAGAGCGCACTTGTCTTCTAAAATTATACACATTCAACCTCATTTACTGCGATAAGAAAAACACACCCAGAGCCCAGAAGGGAAAAAAAGAAAAAAAATCTTTTTTTTTCTACCAGTTCTGTATAACACATACAGCCTGGGAGAAACCCCACTTAGCAGTAGTGACTGTGAAAGAGATCTTGGAGTCTTGGTGGATAATCAACTAAACATGAGCCAGCAATGTGCAGCAGCGGCCAAAAAAGCCAACACTATCCTAAGCTGCAGCAACAGGGGGATACACTCCAAGACCAGGGAAGTATTAATACCACTCTACTACACCCTGGTCATACCACATCTGGAGTACTGCATACAGTTCTGGTCACCACACTTCAAAAGAGACATTGAAACTCTGGAGAAGGGGCAGAGAAGAGCAACCAATATGATTAGGGGACTTGAAACCAAGACTTACAAAGAGAGATTATGGGAACTGGGCATGGATAGCCTAGTGAAAAGGAGGGCCAGAGGGGACATGACAGCTGTATACAGTTATATGAGGGGTTGCCACAGAGAGGAGGGGGCCACTCTATTCTCCAGAGCACCAGAGGGCCGGACGAGGAACAATGGCTGGAAGCTGACCAAGGAGAGATTCAACCTAGAAGTAAGGAAGAACTTCCTGACAGTCAGAGCGATCAACCAGTGGAACAACCTGCCTGTGGAGGTTGTGAACTCCCCAACTCTGGACACTTTCAAGAGGAGATTGGACTGCCATTTGGCTGGGGGGCTTTAGGATTCCTGCTCAGGCAGGGGGTTGGACTTGATGACCTGCATGGTCCCTTTCAACTCTAACACTAAATAAATAAATAAATGAGTGAGTGAGTGAGTGAACGAACGAACAAACAAACAAACAAACAAACAAATAAATAAATAAATTGACCAAAATTTTTCTACCAGTTCTGCGTACCTGACCATGCCCATAGGAGCCCATCACTGCTTCCAGCTCTGTTCTGGTTGAAATATTGAATTCATTGATTCTTTCATCCTTTGCAAAAGTCCTACCTTTCCCAGCTGGGTTGTCCATCAGAGAGGCCCCATCGAACGGGGGAATCCCTGGTGTCGTCCATGGGACAACTTATCCATCGGGTACTTGTTTGAATTTACGACTGTTTCTTTTCTTTTTTTAAAAAAAGCTTCCCTCCCTCCCTGCACGAAAACAAAGGCAAAACAGATGCCTGCCACCGATTTGCATATGCCGGGAAAGGGGAGCATCTGAGGATCCAAACCCTACTTCAATAACCACAATCAGCTCCATCTGGTGATCCCGCAGCTCAAACGCGCGTGGAGAATCTGCACTGCCACAGGCGCTGTCCTTTAACAGCTGAACGGCTGAAGGGCTGGCAAATCAAGCAAGGATGCTTTGAGGAACAGGAGGGCCGACCGTCCATCCATGTCTGCCCCTTTGTCTAGCTTGCGGGTTTGTTTGGTACGTTGGCATCTCAGAGGGAAGGAAGGAAGAAGGGAAGGAAGGAAGGAAAGAAAGAAAGAAGGGAGGAAAGAGAATGAAAGAAGAAAGAAAGAAAGGAAGGAAGAAAGAAAGAAAGAAAGAAAGAAAAAGAGGGAGGGAAGGAAGGAAGGAAGGAGAGGGAGGGAGGGATAAAGAGAGAGAGAGAATGAATGAATGAAAGAAAGAAAAAAGAAAGAAAATGAGAAAGAAAGAAAGAAAGAAAATGAGAAAGAAAGAAAATGTGAAAGAAAGAAAGATGAGGGAGGGAGGGAGGAAAGAGAGGGAGAAGGGGGAAAAGGAATTGAGAAAGAGAAAGAAAAAAGAAGGAAGGAAGGAAGGAAGGAAAGAAAGAGAATGAAAGAAGAAAGAAAGAAAGAGAGAGAGAGAGGAAGGAAGGAAGGAGAGGGAGGGAGAAAGAGAGAGAGAATTAATGAAAGAAAGAAAGAAAGAAAGAAAATGAGAAAGAAAGAAAATGAGAAAGAAAGAAAATGAGAAAGAAAGAAAATGAGAAAGAAAGAAAATGAGAAAGAAAGAAAATGAGAAAGAAAGAAAATGAGAAAGAAAGAAAGAAAGAATGAATGAAAGAAAGAAAGAAAGAGGAGGGAGGGAGGGAAGAAGGAAGGAAGGAAGGAAGGAAAGAGAATGAAAGAAGAAAGGAAGAAAGAAAGAAAATGAGAAAGAGAGACAATGAGAAAGAGAGAAAGAAAGAAAGAAAGAGGAGGGAGGGAGGAAAGGAGGAAAGAGAGGGAGAAGGGGAAAAGGGAATTGAGAAAAAGAAAGAGAAAAGAAGGAAGGAAGGAAGGAAGGAAGGAAGGAAGGAAGGAAGGAAGGACCACACAAAATGCTATGAGAACAGCAAACCTGGTTGGCCAATGAAGAACTAAGTACAGCTACATTTTGATGTGCACCAATTCATTTAGTGACTGTTTGAAGTTACGACGACACTGTAAAAAGTGACTTGTGACTGTGTATCACTCACAACTGTTGAAATGTCCCCAGGATCACATGAACAAATTTTAGGTGGTTGACAACTGGCAGGTATCTATGACAGCTGCACTGTCCTCGGGGTCACGTGGCCGCCATTTGTGACCTCCCCACTTGGATCCTGAAAAGCGAAGTCAATGAGAGAAATAATATTCACTCAACAACCACTCAATTTGCTTAACAACTGCCTTGGCTCACTTAACAACTGTGGCAAGAAAGGTGGTAAAAGGGGCAGAACTCAACCACAGTTTTGCTTAGCAATGGAAATTTTGGGCTCCATTATGGTCGCAATGGTTGGATAACCATTTCACTGAAATAGTGTAGGGTGTCCTGCCTATACAGGGGGTTATTATTATTATTATTTATTAAATTTGTATGCCGCCCCTCTCCGTAAACTCGGGGCGGCTCACAACAATAGTGGCAAAACAATATGTAATACAAATCTAATAATTTAAACTAAAAGCCCATAATTTAAAAACATGCACACAACACACCATACATAAACAATATAGGCCTGGGGAAGAATTTCAGTTCCCCCATGCCTGACGGCAGAGGTGAGTTTTAAGGAGTTTACGGAAGGCAAGGAGGGTGGGGGCAATTCTAATCTCAGGGCGGAGCTGGTTCCAGAGGGTCGGGGCCGTCACAGAGAAGGCTCTTCCCCTGGGACCCACCAGATGACATTGTTTAGTCGACGGGACCCGGAGAAGGCCGACTCTGTGGGACCAAATCGGTCGCTGGGATTCATGCGGCAGAAGGCGGTCCCGGAGATTTTATTTATTTATTTATTTATTATTTAGATTTGTATGCCGCCCCTCTCCGCGAACTCGGGGCGGCTCACAACAAAAAATATAAACAATCGTACAAATCCAAATAAATTCAATAAATTTAAGTATTTAAAATAGTTTTAAAAAGAACCCCACTATATTAACAAGCACACACACAAACATACCATACATAAATTGTATGTGGCCGGGGGAGATGTTTCAGTTCCCCCATGCCTGACGACAAAGGTGAGTTTTGAGAGATTTACGGAAGGCAGGGAGAGTAGGGGCAGTTCTAATCTCCGGGGGGAGTTGGTTCCAGAGGGCCGGGGCCGCCACAGAGAAGGCTCTTCCCCTGGGGCCCGCCAACCGACATTGTTTAGTTGACGGGACCCGGAGAAGGCCCACTCTGTGGGACCTAATCGGTTGCTGGGATTCGTGCGGCAGAAGGCGGTCTCGGAGATATTCTGGTCCGATGCCATGAAGGGCTTTAAAGGTCATAACCAACACTTTGAATTGTGACTGGAAATTGATCGGCAGCCAATGCAGACTGCGGAGTGATGGTGAAACATGGGCATACCTAGGTAAGCCCATGACTGTTCTCGCAGCTGCATTCTGCACGATCTGAAGTTTCCGAACACTTTTCAAAGGTAGCCCCATGTAGAGAGCGTTACAGTAGTCGAATCTCGAGGTGATGAGGGCATGAGATATTGTGGTCCAATGCCATGAAGGGCTTTATAGGTCAAAACCAACACTTTGAATTGTGACCAGTAATTTATCTGCAACCAATGCAGACTGCGGAGTGTTGGTGAAACATGGGCATACCTAGGGAAGCCCATGACTGCTCTCGCAGCTGCATTCTGCATGATCTGAAGTCTCCGAACACTTTTCAAAGGTAGCCCCATGTAGAGAGCGTTACAGTAGTCGAATCTCGAGGTGATGAGGGCATGGGTGGCTGTGAGCAGTGAGTCCCGGTCCAGATAGGGCCGTAACTGGTGAAGCAGGCAAACCTGGGTTGGACTAGAAGACCTCCAAGGTCCCTTCCAACTCTGTTGCTGCTGCTGCTGCTGTTGTTGTTGTTGTTGTTGTTGTAAGATGAGGATTATCTGTAAAGAATAGGTCTATGTATGTGTTTGTGGAGCCATTTGTATATGTAGGAGTTGTGGTGGCACAACTCAGCCTTCCATCCTTCCAAAGTCAGTAAAATTAGGACTTAGATTGATGGGGGTAAGAGGCTGATTCTAAACCACTTAGAGAGGGTTCTAAAGCACTGTGAAGTGGTATATAAATCTAAGGGCTATTGCTATTGTGTGTGTGTGTGTGTATGCATGCACAAGTGTGTTGGATGGACATAATTACAGCAGTGATGGAAGTATCATCGTCAGAAGACCTGAAGGAGACAAATTGTCCTGCAGAAAATTCATCCATGTGGTCGCTGAGAGTCGACACCGACTGGATGGCATGTAATCCATCAGGCAAATGCGTGTGTAAAAATAGCATAAAAGGGAAATTTGACTGATGACCATCAAATCCGAAGAGAACTAAGAATGAATTTTCTCTTGGACTTCTCTAGTTATCTCCCTTCCTCATCCTCAGAATTCAGATCGCCATGTGGGAAGGAATTGTCGTATAATTCTCCATGACCTGCGATACATTTTGGAGACTGCAAAAGGTTTCTTTCTTGTTGTTGGCTGCTGTTTGATTTTCAGATATATTGGAGAGCAATGCTAGAGAAGGGGGATCTGTTTATTGCATTTATAATAATTACATTATTACGTTTATAAATACATTGCCACCAAACTGGCAGTTTGAATCAACCCAAACCAATATAAAGCTTCCACGTTAGCAGTTGCAATAAAATATTCATTAAAAAATAATGGTTTAAAAAATTAATTTCTTAACATAAGAGATCAGAATGAGGAGGAGGAAGAGGAGGAGGAGGGGAAGGAGGGGAGGAGGAGGAGGAGGAGAAAAAAGAATGGGGAGAAGAAGGAGAAAGAAAAGGAGGGGGGAAATGAGGAGGAAGGGAAGGGGAAAAGTGGAAAAGAAGAGAAAGACAAGAAGGGGAAGAGGGAGAGGAGAAAGAGGAGGAGAAGAAGGAAAAGGACAAGAGGAGGAGGAAGTGAAGATGAAGAGGAGGAGGCGAAAAAAAGAAACAGGAGAAGAGGAAGAGGATGAGAAGGAGAACATGAAGAGGGGGAAGAGTGAGAGAAGGCGAAAGAGAGGAGGAGGAAGAAGAGAAGGGAAAGAGGGAGAAGAAGAGAGGAGGAAAAGGAGAAAGGAAGAGAAGGAAGAGGAAGAGGAGGAGGAGGAGGAGAACAAGAACGAGAAGAGGTGAAAGGGGGAGATCAGGAGGAAGAGAAGGGAATGAGGGAGAAGAAGAGAGGAGGAAAAGGAGAAAGGAAGAGAAGGAAGAGGAAGAGGAGGAGGAGGAGGAGAACAAGAACGAGAAGAGGTGAAAGGGGGAGATCAGGAGGAAGAGAAGGGAATGAGGGAGAAGAAGAGAGGAGGAAAAGGAGAAAGGAAGAGAAGGAAGAGGAAGAGGAGGAGGAGGAGGAGAACAAGAACGAGAAGAGGTGAAAGGGGGAGATCAGGAGGAAGAGAAGGGAAAGAGGGAGAAGAAGAGAGGAGGAAAAGGAGAAAGGAAGAGAAGGAAGAGGAAGAGGAGGAGGAGGAGGAGAACAAGAACGAGAAGAGGTGAAAGGGGGAGATCAGGAGGAAGAGAAGGGAATGAGGGAGAAGAGGCATTGTGGGAGGGAGAAAGAGAAAGGCAGAGGAGGAGGAGAAAGAGAATGAGAAGTAAAAGAGGAAGAAGGGGGAGAGAAGGAAGAAGAGGAAGGTATAGGTTCTCCTGCCTGGGTGGAGGGTTGGACTAGTTGACCTACAAGCAGAGGTGGGCTGTTAAGGTGGAACGGTGATACGTGCTCTCCCACATGGCTCTGAGTGTTAGCGGAGTTCAGCGGAATTCTGCTACTATAGCTCTGCAGGTAGCAGAATCCCGCACGGAGGCGCAGGTGTGCCCAGGTTTCGCTGCAGTTTTTTGCTTCTGCGAATGCAGAACAACCCCCCTCTCTCTTTCTCTTTCTCTTTCTCTTTCCCTCTCTCTCCCTCTCTCTCTCCTTCTTCCCCCCTCTCTCCTTCTCTCCCTTTCTCTTTCTCTCTTTCTCTCTCCCCCTCTCCCTTCCTCTCTCCTTCTCCTTCTCTCTCTCTCTCTTTCTCCCTCTCTTTCCCCTCTCTCCCTTTCTCTCTCTCTCTTTCTCTTTCCCTCCCTCTCCCTCTCTCCCTTTCTCTCTCTCTCTTTCTCTTTCCCTCTCTCTCTCCTTCTTTCTCCCCCTCTCTCTCCTTCTCTCCCTTTCTCTCCCCCCTCTCTCTCCCTCTCTCCCTTTTTCTCTCTTTCTCTCTTACTCTCTCTCCCCCCACTGTCTTCTTCTCTCTCCCTCTCTCTCTCCTTCTTTCTCCCCTTCTCTCTCCTTCTCTCCCTTTCTCTCTCCCTCTCTCCCTTTCTCTTTCTCTCTTCCTCTCTCTCCCCCCTCTCTTCCCCTTCTGTCTCCTTCTCTCTCCCTCTCTCTCTCATTCTCTACCTTTCTCTTCCTCTCTCTCTCTGCCTTTCTTTCTCTCTCTCTCTCTTTCTCTTTCTCTCTCTCTCAAGGAACCCAACCAGCCGATATGATAAGCATATTTTACAAATTAGCTACCGATTTATCCTGCTTTTGTTTTAATGATGGGAATGAATGATGTCGTGTCGCTTGCCGCCGCTGCCTCATTCAACGCCCGCTGTTCTCGGGAGCCAAAAGAACAGCCCCATTTACATGCATAATGCCGGGAACTGGCAAGGCCTAAATAGCATCTTTTCATTCTCTCTCTCTTTCTCTCTTCTCTCTCTCTCCCTGCCCCCATCCCTTGCGTTTGTAGATTTAGTGCCGGGCTTAATCAAAGATTTAGAGAAGGGGAAAAATAAAGAAAGGAGCGAGAGGACAAAACAAGGGCCGGGTGCCATCTTGTAGGGCTGACGCTCGCTTGCATTTATTAGTTATCTGCTTTAGGGGCAGGAATTAAAAACCAGGGGGCCGTTCTAATTAAAGATATAGGGAAGCAGCTGCTCCAGGTTGTGGTTGTCAGTTAACATTTCTAATCCCCCAAAAGCGAAGCGCTCAGGAAGAGAGGTCTCCAAAATAGGTACTCCCCCCGCTCGAAAAGATGGATATACAAAGCAAGGTATCCATAGGTTTATTTTATTTATTTATTATTCATTTGTCCAATACACAATACATATAGAAGAGAATAAACATGAAGTAATATATATAAAGAAAAGATATAAAAATAGAGAAGATATATGAAAGGAAGAAAATATATATGATATATGAGATAAAGGAGAGACAATTGGACAGGGGATGAAAGGCACACTAGTGCACTTATGCACGCCCCTTACTGGCCTCTTAGGAACCTGGAGAGGTCAATCGTGGATAGTCTAAGGGGAAAATGTTGGGGGTTAGGGGTTGACACTACTGAGTCCAGTAATGAGTTCCACGCTTCGACAGCTCAATTGTTAAAGTCATATTTTTTACAGTCAAGTTTGGAGCAGTTAATATTAAGTTTGAATCTGTTGCATGCTCTTGTGTTGTTGCGGTTGAAGCTGAATTAGTCATTGACAGGCAGGACGTTGCAGCATATGATCTTGTGGGCAATACTTAAATCGTGTTTTAGGCGATGTAGTTCTAAGCTTTCTAGACCCAGGATTGTTAGTCTATTTTCGTAGGGTATTTGGTTTTAAGTGGAGGAGTGAAGGGCTCTTCTGGTGAAATATCTTTGGACGT
The DNA here is from genome assembly GCF_031021105.1 of Erythrolamprus reginae. NCBI lineage: Eukaryota > Metazoa > Chordata > Lepidosauria > Squamata > Dipsadidae > Erythrolamprus > Erythrolamprus reginae. The sequence goes on from NC_091952.1 coordinate 10,085,893, forward strand.
TTTCAAGGGTGTTGATGTCCGAGATGTGGTAGGGGTTCCAGACAGATGAGCTGTATTCTAGAATGGGTCTGGGAAAAGTTTTGTAGGTTCTTGTGAGTAGTGTGAGATTGCCGGAACAGAAGCTATGTAGGATCAGGTTAACAACTCTAGAAGCCTTTTTTATGATACTGTTGCAGTGAGCTTTAGCACTTAGGTCATTTGATATTAGTATTCCAAGGTCTTTTACTGAGTGGGGGTTGGCAGTGAGATTTTGTTTATTCAGTTTATATATCAGGTTTGGATTCTTTTTGCCGATGTGGAGGGTAGAGCATTTGTTGGTTGATATTTGAAGTTGATGAGTTGGACCCAAATGAGTCCATTTGAGTCCAAATGCACTGGACCATTCCTTAGAAACATAGAAACATAGAAGTCTGACGGCAGAAAAAGACCTCATGGTCCATCTAGTCTGCCCTTATACTATTTTCTGTATTTTATCTTAGGATGGATCTATGTTTATCCCAGGCATGTTTAAATTCAGTTACTGTGGATTTATCTACCACGTCTGCTGGAAGTTTGTTCCAAGGATCTACTACTCTTTCAGTAAAATAATATTTTCTAATGTTGCTTTTGATCTTTCCCCCAACTAACTTCAGATTGTGTCCCCTTGTTCTTGGGTTCACTTTCCTATTAAAAACACTTCCCTCCTGAACCTTATTTAACCCTTTAACATATTTAAATGTTTCGATCATGTCCCCCCTTTTCCTTCTGTCCTCCAGACTATACAGACTGAGTTCATGAAGTCTTTCCTGATACGTTTTATGCTTAAGACCTTCCACCATTCTTGTAGCCTGTCTTTGGACCCGTTCAATTTTGCCAATATCTTTTTGTAGGTGAGGTCTCCAGAACTGAACACAGTATTCCAAATGTGGTCTCACCAGCACTCTATATAAGGGGATCATAACCTCCCTCTTCCTGCTTGTTATACCTCTAGCTATGCAGCCAAGCATCCTACTTGCTTTTCCTACCGCCCGACCACACTGCTCATCCATTTGAGACTGTCAGAAATCAAGAATTGAGGGGGTTTATTCTCTCTCTTCCCCCCCCCCCCCATTGCTCTCCACTCCTCTCCATCAAATGTCCATTGCTGACAGGCTGAAGATCATCTCGACAGCTCCAGGGGACAGTTTTGTGCTCAGCCAGAGATTCTCCCCGGGAGGCCAAGAGGCCTGTTTTCAGACAAATCCCTGCAGCAGAAGCAGAAAATCAGGCAGGATTTATCAGCCTATCCCGAATTCCATTTATCAGGCCCATCCCCAGAAGGGGAAGATGAAAAGCCAGAGAGATGGAGCTAGGGATGAGCTGGTTTTTTTCAAGGGATGCAAGCTTCTGGTTTTACAAGTAAACGACTCTAGAAAGAGTGAATAGACTAGAATAGAAATCTTTATTGGCCAAGTGTGATTGGACACACAAGGAATTAGTCTTTGGTCTATCTTCTGTCGGGCTCTCTGATAGACTCCTCCCAAAAATTCACAGGTACAAATTTCAGACACACACACGTTTGAAAATTCAAAACAATGTTCTTTATAATGAAAATTCACTTAATCTAAGCCCTCTTTTGGTATAGCAAAGAGCACTCGTCTCCAAACAAACTGGTAATTTGTACAAGTCCCTTATCATTTCTGTGATACTTAGCTTGCAGCTGTGAGGCAATTCACAGTCCTTCTTCTTTCACAAAGTGAAACACACTTTGCTCTGGTTTAGTTTCAAAGCGGGGAAAAATCAGTACACAAAAGATCAAAGTCAGCAAAGCAGGCATGAAACACAGCGATCAGATAATCCTCCACAATGGCCAAACCCACAGGCTGCTATTTATAGCAGCCTCACTAATGACCACAGCCCCACCCAACCACAGGTGGCCTCATTTTCTTTGATAATAATCTCTCAGTTGTTGTTGCCTATGCATCGCTCTCCGCATGTGTGGCTGTATCATTAACTCTTGTTCTGAATCCAAGGAGGAGCCCAGATAATTGATCTCCTTCTGAGCTGTCTGCCACACTCTCCTCCTCCCTGTCACTCATGTCTTCTTGATCAGAGGAGCCTTCATCAGCAGATTCCACCGGGGGCAAAACAGGCCTGCAGCATGTGGATGTCTCCCCCACATCCACAGTCCTTGGGGCAGGAGCTGGGCCAGAGCTAACCACAACAGGTCTATATATATATATTCTGTTGGATCACCCTGGTATATTGAAGGAACGTCACAGCCCCTTTTTGCCTCCAGGCCCAACCAAGGGCCATTTCAAGGCAGTTAATTTATTCATAGCCAACAAACTATATTCTGTATGTATCATATGTTTTTGCTGAATTTTTAAAATTAAGCAAGACTAGGATAGCGCTATTTCGGCCTTGTTCTGGCCTCATCAGCTAGCCATACCCTTACTGGGATTTGATCCTGGGGCTTCTGCCTTGTAATTAACCTCTAGGCCACAGGATCTGATCCCTTCAGCTTTGTACCAGGGAGGGGTATATGTTTTTTCTGTTGGATCATCCTGGTATATTGAAGGAACGTCATAACTATAACTATAACTATAACTAACTATAACTATAACTATAACTATAACTATAACTATAACTATAACTATAACTATAACTATAACTATAACTATAACTATAACTATAACTATAACTATAACTATAACTATAACTATAACTATGTGTGTGTGTGTGTGTCACATGTTTTTGCTGAATTTTAAAATTAAGGGAGACTAGGATAGATCTATTTCAGCCTTATTTTGGTCTTATCAGCTAGCCATAACCTCACTGGGACTTGAACTTGCAACCTTTGCCTTGTAAGGCAGAGAATTAAGCTCTAGGCTACAGTATCCAATCTCTTCAGTTCTGTACCAGGGAAGGGTTACATGTTTTTTGTGTCGAATCACCCTGGTGTATTGAAGGAACATCACAGCTCCTTTTTTGCCTCTCGGCCCAACCCAGGGCCATTTCCAAGGCAGTTAATTTATTCATAGCCGACAAACTATATTCTGTATGTGTCACATGTTTTTGCTGAATTCGAAAATTAAGGGAGACTAGGATAGATCTATTTAGGCCTTATTTTGGCCTCACCAGCTAGCCATACCCTCACTGGGACTTGAACTTGCAACCTTTGCCTTGTAAGGCAGAGAATTAACCTCTAGGCTACAGTATCCAAATATATATATTTGTCAATAGTGAAGGGCTGCAAAATTTTTTACTAACACACTGTGGGCGTGGCTTATTTTGTGGGTGTGGCTTGCCAGCTATGTGGCCAGGTAGGAGTGGATTGGCGATCATGTGACTGGGGGTGGCTTAAAGGTCAAGAGACTGGCTTAAAGGTGGCCAACTTGACGTCACTCCATCAAGGGTTTGGGTTAGGGTGCCTGGCCTCTCCTTTCCTCAAAGAGATACAATTTCCCTATCTATTTACTATTACTGAACATCCAAAACATACTATTTAATCCTATGTATATATTTATTTTATTTATTAATTAATCAGATTTGTATGCCGCCCCTCTCCGCAGACTCGGGGCGGCTCACAGCAATAATAATACAATGTAAACAAATCTAATATTTAAGTTAATTTAAAACCCCAATTTAGAAACCAATCATACATACTAGCATACCATACATAAATTTTATAAGCCTAGGGGGAGGGAAAGTATCAATTCCCCCATGCCTGACGACAGAGGTAGGTTTTAAGGAGCTTACAAAAGGCTAGGAGGGTGGGGGCAACTCTGATATCTAGGGGGAGCTGGTTCCAAAGGTTTGGGGCCGCCACAGAGAAGGCTCTTCCCCTGGGTCCCGCCAAATGACCTTGCTTAGTTGACGGGACCCAGAGAAGGCCAACTCTGTGGGACCTAACTGGTCGCTGGGATTCGTGCAGCAGAAGGTGGTCCCGGAGATATTCTGGTCCGGTGCCATGAAGGGCTTTATAGGTCATACAAACATATTACACACAGGCACACAAAAAATATACATTATCTACTATATAAACTGTATGTATATACACACACATGCATGAACAGCTCTTGTAAAATTATACACATCCAACCTCATTGACTGCGATAAGAAAAACATACCCAGAGCCCAGAAGGGAAAAAAAGAAACAAATTTTAAAAAATTCTACTGGTTCTGTGTACCTGACCATAACCCGTAGGAGCCCATCATTGTTTGTCAAGAATAATGAGGTACAATAATGATTGTCATAAGGGTCAAATAAGCAGGCAGAAAACAATCAATATGAATAAAAATCTTAAGAATACAAGCAGTCGTAACTCTTAAATGCATCTATTGTACAATACAATATTATCAAATAATAGGAGTACGCCACCTCCTATTTCAAGCATTTAAATTTTATTGCATATGAAGGCCAGGTCAGTAAATGCAAAACCTCTCAATCTTATTCTCTTACCCAATCCTGGCTCACATCACAAGGCAGCTATGGGGATGATTCTAACAATTGGAAGGAACAGAATCCAATCAGAGCTATATTGACTGCCATGATTCAAAATTGTTTAAATGGTGGAGTCTGAGCTTGGTGGGAGGAATTTTTTGCAGATGTTTTATTGCCCAACTAAGTAACATCTTCAGTGCTAGAAGGATGTTGGGTTTCCTGTCTGTTTACTAGCTTATCCTGTCTCAGAGTACAGTATTACCTCGTCTTACAAACTTAATTGGTTCCGGAAGTAGGTTTGTAAGGCGAAAAGTTCGTAAGACGAAACATTGTTTCCCATAGGAAACAATGTAAAAGCGATTAATGCGTGCAAAGGGAAAAAAATTGCAAAATGGCGCTCTGCTGGGCGGCGCCGCCCAGCTGTCACCTTTTAAAACAGCCGGGGGGCTTCTCGGCATTCTCCCGAATCTGAACCCGAACCCAAACTTTTCGGGTTCGGGAGGCCGCCGAGAAGTGCCACCGCCCGGCTGTCACCTTCTGTTTGAGTTGATAGTTGCTTGTTTGTGGTATTGTTTATTGTTTGATTGTTGGCCTAGTATTAATCTTGGTTTTACTCTCGCTGTCAGCGTTCCAAATAGCACCTGAGAAATAAATCAAGTCCCAGTCCAATTCTCTCAATCAGAGCTTGATTTATTAACAGAGCCATATTGGCTACGCCATTGTCATTCCGATTCCGAATAGTTCCAAGAATCCCACCTAGGTTAAGGTTCATCTTACATCCCCCACAACCACAAGTTCATCACGAGAGCCAGTCCGTGTGCAGGGGCTTATCAACTTCCTCTTCTCTTCAGTTGAGGCAGAACAAACATTGACCTTGGCTTGGAGAAAGGAGTCTTTGGTTGTGTCTAGTAACTTTCCGCTCTGACTACTCACTACCCCTCCCATCCCCCTTTGTGTTGTGTCAGGCCGAACTCTCTAATTCCACATGAAGGCTTTGGCTGCTTATCTGGGAATTGATTGCTGGCAGTGGTCTGTTTCCCTCCTTTTTCACTTTGCAATTGTTTCTTTTGAATGGTAGGTAGATGTTGTTTATCTCTAAACAACATTTTTTTAATGGCGAGTATTCTGAGCAGAGTCAGGTTACAAGCGTTGTGCCACAAGGGTCTGTTTTGGGTCCTATTCTTTTTAATATGTTTGTGGGTGACATAGGGGAAGGTTTGGTAGGGAAGGTTTGCCTATTTGCCGATCACTCTAAAGTGTGCATTAGGGTTGATATTCCTGGAGGGGTCTGTAATATGGTAAATGATTTAGCTTTACTAGATAAATGGTCAAAGCAATGGAAACTGCAGTTTAATGTTTCCAAATGTAAAATAATGCACTTGGGTTAAAGGAATCCTCAATCTGAGTATTGTAAGGTCCAGGAGGGAAGTGTTTTTAATAGGAAAGTGAACACAAGAACAAGGGGACACAATCTGAAGTTAGTTGGGGGAAAGATCAAAAGCAACATGAGAAAATATTATTTTACTGAAAGAGTAGTAGATCCTTGGAACAAACTTCCAGCAGACATGGTAGATAAATCCACAGTAACTGAATTTAAACATGCCTGGGATAAACATATATCCATCCTAAGATAAAATACAGAAAATAATATAAGGGCAGACTAGATGGACCATGAGGTCTTTTTCTGCGGTCAGACTTCTATATTTCTATGTTTCTATGTGCCTGTTGATGGCTGATTTGTCTGACTGCCTGGCTGCCAGGAATTCTCTAGTATTTTTTGGACACAACCTGTTCTCGGATGCTCAGTTTCTCAGTTAAAACTACGGCGAAGTCTGTCCATGTGTGCTGCAATTAACTAATTTTCATCATGGGTGCTAGTTGGAGTTAATTTGTTTAAATTAAGAGCTTAACGTTTTGATTTAATTCTAGCTTTCTATTAAGGAACCTTTGATATGAAAGGAAGCAGGCAGAGATTTTTTTTTAAAAAAAATATTGTCTACAAATGCAAAACATCTCAACCAGAGCATCACATTGATGAGGCCAAGTGAGGAACAAGGAAGGATCATCAAATATTTAAAGACTACAGATAGTCCTTGACCTAACAACAGTTTATTCGGTAAATAATCGATATCACAAAGGCACTGAAAAATGTGACTTACGACTGATTTTCACACTTACAACCATTGCAGCATCTTCATGGTCACTTGATCAAATTTTTGGTGCTTAGCAATGTTGTGGTTGGCTCTGGCCCAGCTCCTGCCCCAAGGAATGTGGAGATGGAGGTGGGGAAAACATCCACATGCCACAGGTCTGTTTTGCTTCTGATAGAATCTCCCGACAAAGGCTCCTCTGATGAAGGAAGCGTGAGTGGCAGGAAAGAGGGGAGTTTGGCAGACAGCCCTGGGGGAGATCAATCATCCTTATCATCCCTGGATTCTGAACAAGAACCTATGACAGATTCCACGCATGCATAGAGTGATGCATAGGAGAGAACAACTGAAGGATTATTACAGGAGATAAGTGAGGCCACCTGTGGTTGAGTGGGGCTGCTGTAATTAGTGCTACAGATAAAAAAACAGCGTGCTGGTTTAGCCTTGTGGACGTTTATTTGATTCATAGTTCGTCAAGATCGTGGTTTTGCTGTTTCCCTGTTCAAGACTGTGTGTGGACTTTCTGGACTTTGGAATTTGGACTCAATTTCTCAGTTACTGAGTGAGAAATTGGATTGCATTTAACCTGTGCCTTGTGTGTACCAGAACATCCCTTTGACATTTAAAAAGGGAGTTTTTTTCTCCTTTTCTGTTGATAAAGACTTTTGTTTTGCTTTCTATCGTGTGGTGTGTGTCTCTCTGGACTTATTACCCTGTAATTACGGGCGCGGTTGGGACGCACCGGCAGAACAAGCAAGTGACTCATATTTATGACAGTGGAAGTGACCCGGGATCATGTGACTTTCTGACAGGCAAAGTCAATGAGGAAGGCAGATTCACTTAACAACCGTGTTGCTAACTTAATAACTGCAGTGATTCACTGAACTGTAACAAGAAAGAATGTAAAATCCCTCGAGTTCGACTACTGCAGTGCTCTCTACATGGGGCTACCTTTGAAGACTGATCGGAAACTACAGAGCGTGCAAAATGCAGCCTTGTGAGCAGTCCTGGGCCTTCTTAGGTATGCCCATGTCTCTCTAACACTCCGTGGGCTACATTGGGTTGCTAATTGGTTTCCAGACACAATTCAAAGTGTTGCTTATGACCTATAAAGCCCTACATGGCATCGGACCAGATTACTTACGGGACCACCTCCTGCCACGTGAGTCCCAGTGACTGGTCAGGTCCCACAATCGGCCTTCTCCAGGTCCCGTCAACTAGACAATGTCATTTGGTGGAGCCTAGGGGAAGAGCCTTCTCTGTGGGGGGCCCGGCCTTCTGGAATCATCTCCCCCCAGAGATTCGCATTGCCCCCACCCTCCTCACCTTCCACAAGAGTCTGAAGACTCATCTGTACCGCCAGTAGATTCTAGCCCCCTGGCTGATGAATGAAATATATGTTTGTTTGAATGGGAATGGTTGGGGTTTTTTTTAAGGAAATTGGGTTTTAGATTGCTAGTTTTAAAGTTAATTGGATTTAGGATATTCTGTATTATTTTTTTTTAATGTTTTAAGCCGCCCAGAGTCCTCGGAGAGGGGTGGCATATAAATTCAATAGATAGACAGATAGATAGACAGGCAGGCAGGCAGGTAAGCAGGCAGGTAGGCAGGTAGGCAGGCAGGCAGGCAAGCAGACAAAATGGGACAAAACTCACTGAATAGCAGTCTCACTTAGCAACAGAAATTTTGGGCTCAATTATGATTGTAAGTAGAGGTCTACCTGTGTTTTAGAGCCGAGAATCTCTAAATTGAGATCACTAAGTAGAAGGAAAGAAGACTTTACTTTGTTTCTCTTTAAATATTGTCCGAGCTATCACATTTCCCCCCCCCATCTTCTCAGGAGACCTTTATCCTCTAAATAGGTCAAGTGATCAAGTGCTGCCTTCCAATTTTAGATTTATTTTTTTAGTTTTTTTACCTAGTGGCATTTTTGCACAAAACATTGCACTCCAACCTCCAAATGCAGCATATGTCAAAGTGAACAACTGGATTTTTCTTTGACGGAGATTACAAAAATGAGAGCTTCAGGAACTATCAGTTCACCAATAATACTATGTTCTTCTAGGAAATCTTTGTCTTGGAAGCTTGGAAGCCAAGTTTATTCCATCTTGATAAACAGCTGCACTTCTAAGATGGAAAAATAAGATCTGCCACATTGTTCGCTTGATTTAAGAGTCTTCTGTATGTTATTTATTTATTTATTTATTTATTTATTTATAATAAATTTATTATTTATTAATTTAGAAACATAGAAACATAGAAGACTGACAGCAGAAAAAGACCTCATGGTCCATCTAGTCTGCCCTTATACTATTTTTTGTATTTTATCTTAGGATGGATCTATGTTTATCCCAAGCATATTTAAATTCAGTTACTGTGGATTTATCTACCACGTCTGCTGGAAGTTTGTTCCAAGGATGTACTACTCTTTCAGTAAAATAATATTTTCTCATGTTGCTTTTGATCTTTCCCCCAACTAACTTCAGATTGTGTCCCCTTGTTCTTGTGTTCACTATTAAAAACACTTCCCTCCTGAACCTTATTTAACCCTTTGACTACAGAGCACTTTCACTACAGAGCACTGCACACCAAGACAACTAGACACAAAAACAGTTTTATCCCGAACGCCATCACTCTACTAAACAAATAATCTCCTCAACACTGTCACACTTTTTACTAAGTCTGCACTTCTATTTCTACTAGTTTTTCTCATCATTCCTATCATCCTTTTCCTCCCACTTAGAACTGTATGACTAACTTTTTGCTTGTATCCTAAGATTTTTATTAATATTGATTGTTTCCTCATTGCTTATTTGAACCCTATGACAATCGTTAAGTGTTGTACCACATGATTCATGACAAATGTATCTTTTTCTTTTATGTACGCTGAGAGCATATGCACCAAGACAAATTCCTTGTGTGTCCAATCACACTTGGCCAATAAAATTCTATTCTATTCTAATTGCTACGTGACAGTAGCCGACTTCCTGCCTTAGAGACAAAATGGCGTCCATATAGCTAAGTAGAATCCAGTCCCAACTACATCTTCGCTCGTCCATCTTCCATGCTGTGCACGCTTAAGATATTTATATGAGAAGAATCTTTTATGTTTATTACTATAGCAATATCATAGATGGGCACAAGGTTACCGTAGCCAATTAAATTGTGACACAATAACCACGTATGACCTCTGTGCGAATGCTAATAAATATCAAATGAACCTCAGTATTGGCAACAGCCTGTGCAGGAGAGATTTGACAGCCATTGCTTTTTCAATAAAGAAACCTTCTCTTTATTAAGAAATTTCTCCACAGTGCTAATGAGTAGTGTTGGGCGAACCGAACTTGCACAATTCTGGTCCGTACCAAATTTTTCGGTGTTCAGCATGCCGAAACTGAATTTGTTTTAAAATTCGTGCTCTGGTTCGGCATTCGTGCCGAGCACCGTGAAGCACTACCGCCCGGCTGTCTTCTGCTGTCTTCGGTGGAGGAAGACGAACACCGGGGAGCTGTCGGCCGGTCGGGAGGCTGGGAGGGAGGCACAAAAGGAGCTGGGGAATCCCATGAAAAGATTCTGGGAGCGGAGCTTTGATGTCACGTATACTGGCAGGTTGCTAAGCATGCCAAGGTGATCACTTCCTGGATTCCGGGGCGGCACTAGAATAATGGAGGGAGGATGGAATCCAGGAAGTGATCATCTTGGCGTGCTTAGCAACCTGAGTCTAAGGAGAATGGCGGCATAAAAATCAAATAAATAAATAAATAAAACCTGCCGGTATACGTGACGTCAAAGTTTGGCCCCTGGAATCCCATCGTTTTTTTATTTATACGGATTTTTTATTTTTATATATTTTTATTTTTACAAAGGGAGGTTCTTTCATGTAAAAATAAAAAATTTATTGCTTTCTACTTACAAAGCTGAACCTCCAAAACTGTAACCGGAAAAGGTGGGGAGAAGCCTCTGTGGGGCCTCTCTAGGAATCTCCTGAGAGGAAACATGGCTGGAAAAGGTGGGGAGAAGCCTCCTTGGGGCCTCTCTAGAAATCTCCTAGGAGGAAACAGGGCCAGAAAAGGTGGGGAGAAGCCTCCGTGGGGCCTCTCTAGGAATCTCCTGGGGGGAAACAGGGCTGGAAAAGGTGGGGAGAAGCCTCCTTGGGGACTTCCTAGGAATCTCCTGGGAGGAAACAGGACCGGAAAAGGTGGGGAGAAGCCTCTATGGGGCCTCTCTAGGAATCTCCTGGGAGGAAACAGGGCCGGAAAAGGCAGGGAGAAGCCTCTATGGGGCCTCTCTAGGAATCTCCTGGAAGGAAACAGGGCCTCCAGCCTCCCTGTGGTTTCCCCAACTGCACACATTATTTGCCTTTACTTTGATTCCTATGGGAAAAATTGCTTCTGCTTAAAACCTTTCTACTTAAGAACCTGGTCACGGTACGAATTAAGTTTGTAAGTAGAGGTACCACTGTAGTAATCGCCACACTGTAGAGGCCAGCATACTATTTGGAATGCAACGGGGTTGTGGGTGAGTGTGTGTGTGGTTGTGACCTTTCATTTAAGCAAATGAATGAATGGAAATAGGGCCCATAAATCAGAGGTTTGATGCTGCAGCAGTAGGCGAGCCAAAGTTCCTCTTTTCCCTTTGGACGCCTGCGTGGGATGAAGTAACAGCTGCACCAGCCTTACGAGACCCAAATAGGTTGTTATGGCATGTAGCTGTGATCACAAGTGTGGCTCATCAAAGGCAGGCCTATCTCATCCTTTTTGACTCCTTGGCTTGGCTAATGATTTTGCTTACTGATTGGTGTCAGGGGAGGTTTACCCAGCATGCTTTGCTCGGGGCAATGGGGAGAAACCTTGTTTTCTGTGCCTGCAGAAAAGGGCCTTTGCTTTAAAATGGATGGCTGGGAACATAAAGACAGAAAGAAAGAGTGTATCTGTCATCTGCCTGCCTGTCTGTCATCTATCTATCTATCTATCTACCTACCTACCTACCTACCTACCTATTTATCTATCTATCTATCTATCTATCTATCTATCTATCTATCTATCTATCTATCTATCATGTCTGTCTGTCTGTCTGTCTGTCTGTCTGTCTGTCTGCCTGCCTGCCTGCCTGCCTGCCTGCCTGCCTCCCTCCCTCCCTCTTTATCTATCTATCTATCTATCTATCTATCTATCTATCTATCTATCTATCTATCTATCTATCTATCTATCTATCATGTCTGTCTGTCTGTCTGTCTGTCTGTCTGTCTGTCTATCTATCTATCTATCTATCTATCTATCATCTATCTATCACCATCATCCCTTTCGAAGTGATAGGGAACATAGCACGAAAAGACCTAAGTCTAAAATACTGTATTTTTTTTGGACTATGAATCCCAGCGACCGGTTAGAGTTGGCCTTCTCCAGGTCCCATCAACTAGACAATGTTGTTTGGTAGGACCTAAGGGAAGAGCCTTCTCTGTGGGAGCCCTGGCCCTCTGGAATCCCTTCTCAACAGGCTCTAGGGAAGCCTCTGGAGCCTGGGGAGGGCGAAAAACAGAACTACTGCGCCCATGGGAAGTCAGGAAATGGGACATTTCTGGCCTCCAGAGGGCCTCTGCAGGGGCCAGGGGAAGCCGTTTTTGCCTTCCCCAGACATTGAATTATGGGTGTGGTCACTCGCAGGGGTACGGATATACTTTTGGCACCTGAGGAAAAAAAGGTTCACCATCGCTGATATAGGGTTTCCTGACTGAGCAGAGGGTTGGACTAAAAGATATACAAAGGCCCCCTCCAACTCTGCTATTCTTTAATTCTGAATACAATGGCAGATTCTCATCTTTGTAAGGATAAACCCTACATAACATTTGTATGTCTTTTCTAAGACCTTCCGGGCAAGTATGGATTACAAAACATGATGGATCTATTCCCGCCCAGATAATATTAAACAAAACTCAAATGAAATCCATAATAAGGATATTATCTGAGCCCAAAATGTGACTTACCCAATCAATTGTGTTTGAGCAAACAATGATTAATGTGAGGCATGAAGTCAATCTCTTGCCAAAAGCAAGGTTATCACAGTTTGGCCAATTTGAGGTTCATTCTTCTTCTTTTTTTTTTGCAATTATGTGGATTGGTTAGAATCAATGCTTAGGATAGGAAGATCACAAAAGCCAAAATAAGTCAGGACACAATGAACAAACTGTAGGTCCCTCCTCATACTAAGTCTTCTGAGTTGGATTCGACAACAAACTGTGGATTATTGCCATGCATTGAACATACATAATAGTGGTGGCCTAGAGGTGGAGCTCCCACCTCACAATCAGGGGGCTGTGAGTTTGATCCTAGATAGAGGCAGGTACAGTATTTCTCTCTCTGGCACAATGAAAATATATATCTGTTGATCTTATCTTCTCTTCTCTCTATACACCAATGACTGCATCTCAAACGATCCATCTGTTGAATTACTGATACAACAGTGATATGACTCATTCGAGAAAATGATGAATCCACATACAGATAGGAGGTTGAACAATTAATCTTGTCATGTGACCAGAACAATTTAGAACTGAACACACTCAAAACCGTAGAAATGGTGGAGGACTTTAGGAGAAACTCTTCCATCCTTCCACCTCTCACAATACTATACAACACAGTATCAACAGTAGAGACCTTCAAATTTCTAGGTTCTATCGTATCTCAATACCTAAAATGGTCATCTAACATCAAAAGCATAATCAGAAAAGCACAACAAGGAATGTTCTTTCTGAGCCAACTCAGGAAGCTCAAACTGCCCAAGGAGCTGCTGATCCAGTTCTACAGAGGAATCATTGAATCTGTCAGCTGCACCTCTATAGCAGTCTGGTTCGGTTCTGCAACCCAACAGGACCGACACAGACCTCAGAGGAGAATCAGAACTGCAGAAAAAACAATTGCTGCCAACCTGCCTTCCATTGAGGACCTGTATACTGCACGAGTCAAAAAGAGGGCGGGGAAAATATTTACTGATCCATCACATCCTGGACACAAATTGTTTCAACTCCTACCCTCTAAACGTTGCTACAGAGCACTGCACACCAAGACAACTAGACACAAGAACAGTTTTTCCCCCAACGCCATCACTCTGCTAAACAAATAATTCCCTCAACACTGTCAAACTAAGTCTGCACTACTATTACTACTAGTTTTTTCTCATCACTCCTATAATCCTTTCCCTCCCCTTAGGACTGTATGACTGTAACTTGTTGCATGTATTCTAAGATTTTTATTAACATTGGTTGTTTCTTCATTGCTTATTTGACCCCTATGACAATCACTAAGTGTTGTACCACATGATTCTTGACAAAGGCATTTTTTTCTTTTATGTACACTGAGACCATACACACCAAGACAAATTCCTTGTGTGTCCAATCACACTTGGCTAATAAAATTCTATTCTGTTCTGTTCTGTTCTGTTCTGTTCTCTGCTCTGCTCTGCTCTGCTCTGCTCTGCTCCGCTCCGCTCCACTCCACTCCACTCCACTCCATTCCATTCCATTCCATTCCATTCTATTCTATTCTATTCTATTCTATTCTATCAAAACTCCACATTGGCAACAGGAAGGGCAATGGGCCAGTAAACACTCTGCTAGCTTCATTCAGTTGCCCCGACTCCCTCCTGCAAGGAATTATGAGGTTGTTAAGTGATGATGATGGCGACCACTGAACATACATAATATATTTCTTTTGCACAAGTGCAAAAATACAGTCCAATCACATTACATCTTGGTGTGATGTGTGAACTCAAAATGCACTTGTTAACCTGTATAGGAAATAGCAGGATGGGAAGATAAGGGGTGGGGTGGGCGGAATAAGCAAAATAGTAATTCATTGACTTTTCTATTTTTTAAATTATTAGAAAGAAACTTTAGTTTTTATTGTGGTTTTGTGGTTGTCTCTCTTCATTAGTTCTGTGTCATTTAAGCAAGAACATCTGGAGAATTTTGATGGGGTTATTAAGAGTTCTGATTAATATACCTCAAAAGGAGAATGAAGAACTGGATAAAATAAGCAACAAAAAAATATTAGGGGCTTAAATATTGTTTGATGATGAAATCTGGACTTTTACTTTTGTGGGGGTATTTTTTTTAAAGAAAAGCATAAGATATATGAACCAGCATGAAAAGAAGATAAGAAAATAAAAGTAAAAATACAAATGAATGAACAAGGTATTTAGAACTGTCACGGATATTATAATTTTCCAGTGAAACATAGTTAGTTGTAAATAACAGTGTATTCTATCATTTTAACAGCAAAAATCACCATTCAACTCCACACTAAAAATGAATTTCAAGAAATATGGTCAATGTGGTATAAATCTCCGAACAAAATTATAGGCTACAGCAAATTAAATCCATGCTGCTAAAATTCCATTTTGTTTTTTTAATATGCTATGAAATTAAAACGCAGGCAATACAAAACCCAAATTTTGGATGCAGCACAAATCAATGTTTCTTATCTTCAAGCGAATGGGGTTGGAGGGAGGTTGATGGTAAACATCATAAACGGTATGGAAAAACCTACATGATAGTCCTCGACTTACAGCAGTTCATTTAGTGATCGTAAGAAGTTACAATGATGCTGGGGAAAAAGTGATTTATGACCGTTTTCCACATTTAGGGTTGTTGCAACATCCCCATGGTCATGTGACCGTAATTTGGACATGTGGCAAGGGACAGTTGCAGTGTCCTGAAATTATGTGACCTCCTTTTGACACCTCCTGACAAACAAGGTCAATGAGGAAGCCAAATTTGCTTAAAAACTGTGTTAGTAACTTCACAACTGCAGTCACTCATTTAACAACTCTGGCAAGAAATCATAATAATAATAATCATAATAATCATAATAATCATAATAATCATAATAATCATAATAATCATAATAATCATAATAATCATAATAATCATAATAATCATAATAATCATAATAATCATAATAATCATAATAATCATAATAATCATAATAATCATAATAATCATAATAATCATAATAATCATAATAATCATAATAATCATAATAATCATAATAATCATAATAATCATAATAATCATAATAATCATAATAATCATAATAATAATCATCGTCATTATTGTTATTATTGTTGTTGTTTGTTGTTGTTTGTTGTTGTTGTTTGTTGTTGTTGTGATTGTTGTTGTTATTATTATTATTATATTATTATTATTATTATTATTATTATTATTATTATTATTATTTATCCTTTTGCACATGTGCAGAGGGTGAAAAAAACATGTGCTTCCGAACCTGTAGGGAAAGTAAGTAGATAGGGACCCTAGAAAATGGTACGAAGTACCAGACCTACTCCATTATTAAGTCTGTAATTGCCAATAATTAATTTGCTAATTGCGTGCAACTAATCTGTGTCCTTTTTGTTTTATATCAATTAACAGAGTAATTAAAAAAGCAATTTCCTTGATGGTTCCTCCTTGGCAAATCTAATGAAACAGGGCAACCCCTTTAACTAACCTCATTAAGAATCTCTGCTTTTTTGTCAAACATCCTATAAGAAAGAGTTAATTTTGCCACACAGAAGACGGTGATGTTAACAGTACTAATGGGAGGGAAACTCCCTTTGGTGGATTGTTTACAAGTCTGCATGCTCCATCTGTATCTATTTAATACAGACTTTTTTCCCCCCATCAAACCTTCTAGATTGGAAGAACCGTTCCCCATATCTAGGGCTGTCTGGAGGAAGAGGATGCAATTGGCAGCTGTGAGAATGGGGTCAGATCCCAGCCCCGTTTTGTGTATGTTGTGATGCAGGTAAAAAGGGTGGAATTATGATTGCATGGTTGTGACTAGTGATGGGCAAACTGAACCCGCACAACTTGGGTCCATACCGAATTTTGTAGTGTTCGGTATGCCGAACACGAAGCCGAAATTTTTTGAAACTTCGGGCAAAGTTCGGGGTCGCGTTCGGCATTCAGAGCTTTGAGGTCACCAGCAGGTTGCTAAGGACGCCAAGGTGATCACTTCCTGGATTCCATGGAATCCAGGAAGTGATCACCTTGGCGTCCTTAGCAACCTGCCGGTGATGTCAAGACTCTGCCTCCGGAATCTCTTCATGTGAAGGATTCCCCAGCTCCTTCAAAGGGAGGTCTTCACGTAAAAATAAACATGTTTATTTTTACGTGAAAGGACTGCCCTTTGCTTGCAGCGCCGCTGCAATGTCCTTTCACATAAAAATAACAATGTTTATTTTTACATGAAGACCTCCCTTTGAAGGTGCTGGGGAATCCTTCCCACGAAGAGATTCCGGGGGCGGACCTTGATGTCACTGGCAGGTTGCTAAGGACGCCAAGGTGATCACTTCCTGGATTCCATGGAATCCAGGAAGTGATCACCATGGCGTCCTTAGCAACCTGCCAGTATACGTGACGTCAAAGCTCCACCCCCGGAATCTCTTGGTGGGATTCCCCGTTCGGGTTCAGGTTCGAGTTCGGGTTCGGGTTCAGGTTCGAGTTCGGGTTCGGGTTCGGCTGAATTTTGCATAAAGTTTGTCCGAACTTGACGAACCCGAACACCATTGGGTTCGCCCATCACTAGTTGTGACCACCAACTTGTCTGTTTTTAAAATCTCCCCTGGGGATAATCCTATCCAAATTTCGCCCCTGCAATTGTTCTGTTCTACTCTGCATTAACAGTGGGATAAATTAAAAATCACGTGTAGTGTTAATATCACTTTATAATCCCTTGATAAGGCCATACTTGGAATATTGTATCCAGTTTTGGTCGCCACAATATATAAATTTTTTTTTTTAAAGGATGTGGAGACTCTAGAAAGAATGCAGAGAAGAACAACAAAGATGATTAAGGGACTGGAGGTTAAAACATCTAAAGATTGGTAGCAGGAATTGGATATGTCTAGTTCAGCGATCGAGCAGTGAAGGGCTGTAAAATAAATGATGACTACACTGTGGGTGTGGCTTATTTTGTGGGTGTAGCTTGCTGGCCATGTGACCAAGTGGAAGTGGCTTGATGATCATGTGACCAGGGGTTGGCTTAAAGGTCATGTGACTGGCTTAAAGGTGGCCAACTTGACGTCACTCACATCAAGGGTTTGGGTTAGGGTGCCTGGCCTCTCCTCGCTTCAAAGAGATACAATTTCTCCTTATTTATTGACTATTACTGAACACCCAAAATATACTATTTAATTCTATGTATATATTTATTTATTTAATTTATTTATTTAATTGGATTTGTATGCCGCCCCTCTCCGAGGACTCAGGGCGGCTCATAGCATGTACAAAAACAGAACAATAATATGAATCCAATTAATAATACATTAAAACAATCATTAAATTCTAATTAAAAGAAAACCTATCCAGCCAATCATTCAACAATCATACTGAAAACATTCATTGGTCATGGAGAAGATCTAAAAACCCCAAGCCTGGCGGCGGGTTTCCATTTCAGACAAATGGTTATCCAATCTCTTCTTTAAATTTTTGATTTTTTTTTCTTAGTTCTAGGTTGCTTCTGTCCTTGATTAGTTTCCACCCATTGCTTCTTTTCTTGGCCTCAATGCAGGAGATCAGCTCAGGGTGCTGTGCTGGGTCTTGAAAAAGAAAAAAAAAGGAAATATGATCTTCAAATTGAGCCGGAGAAGAGCAAGCTGGAGCTGAGGACAATAAGATGGATTTCTGCAGAAGCAGCTGGAAATGGTCAAATGGCATCTTGTGGTTTTCATTCTCCCCCCCACGCACCCACCCCAACCCCCCTTCAGTCTTGAAGCCCACCAGGCAGTAGATCAAAGAGCAGCTGAGCTGAACTACCATGACCCTCTCTTTCTCTTGATCTATGGGCTTCTTAAGGATGTAAATGCATGCTAATGAATTCATCATGGAGGTAGCATATGGTTGAGGTCTATGAATGGATCGGCAGTTTAGAGGGGGGGAGGCTGGGGGGGAAGGAAGGAGGGAAGGGAGGGAGGAAGGGGGAGGGAGGGAGGAAGAGGGAGGGAGGGAGGGACAGAGGAAGGAAGAACGGAAGGAAGAAAGGAAGGGAGGGAGGAAGAAAGAGGGAGGGAGGGACAGAGGAAGGAAGGGAGGGAGGGACAGAGGAAGGAAGGGAGGGAGGGACAGAGGAAGGAAGGACGGAAGGGAGGAAGGGAGGGAGGGAGGAAGAAAGAGGGAGGGACAGAGGAAGGAAGGGAGGGAGGGACAGAGGAAGGAAGGGAGGGAGGGACAGAGGAAGGAAGGACGGGAGGGAGGGAGGAGTACAGGAGGAAAAGAGTGGGAATGTACATCCAAGATTTGATTATTGGAGACACAAATGGTTGTACAATCTCTTCCTCGGTACTCGTAGGAGCAGAGTTTGTCTCCCAGTTGATGTCAGGGTAGTTAAAGTCTCCCATTACTGTCGTGGTATGCTTCCTATAAACCTTAGTTAACTGACTGGCAAAAAATCCACCTATTTTTTCTGTTTAATTGGGTGGTCTGTAGTATGCACCAAATTCAGAACCTTGGCAACTGATTCATATGTATGTATGTATGTATGTATGTATGTATGTATGTATGTATGTATGTATGTTGAAAGGGACCTTGCAGGTCATCAAGTCCAACACCCTGCCCAAGCAGGAAACCCTACAGCTCCCCAACCAGATGGCAGTCCAATCTCCTCTTGAATATGTTGAGAGTTGGGGCATTCACAACCTCTGCTGGCAGGCCGTTTCATTGGTTGATATCCTGGGGAGGTCACGTGATGCTCTTTTACGGCCTCCTAATAAGCAAAGTCAAAGGGTAAAATCTCCATTCCCTCCCCATTCCAGGGGAAGATTACTGCAAAATCCCTATTTCTGGTTCTCCAGAATGGGTCAAAATCTACTGAATATCACCTCTGGTCACAAAATGGGGCAAAATCGACAGGACAAATGTTACAATAACAATAATAACAACAACAACAACAACAAAAACAGAGTTGGAAGGGACCTTGGAGGTCTTCTAGTCCAACCCCCTGCTTAGGCAGGAAACCCTACACCACTTCAGACAGATGGTTATCCAACATCTTCTTAAAAACTTCCAGTGTTGGAGCATTCACAACTTCTGGAGGCAAGCTATTTCAGGCAAGCTGTGGATCAATTGTTCTAACTGTTAGGAAATTTCTCCTTAGTTCTTAGTTATTTCTCTCCTTGTTTAGTTTCCACCCATTGCTTCTTGTCCTATCCTCAGGTGCTTTGAAAAATAGCTTGACTCCCTCTTCTTTGTGGCAACCCCTGAGATATTGAAAGATTGCTATGATGTCTCCCCTGGTCCTTCTTTTCATTAAACTAGCCATGCCCAGTTCCTGCAACCGTTCTTCATATGTTTTAGCCTCCAATCCCCTAATCGTCTTTGTTGCTCTTCTCTGCACTCTTTTTAGAGTCTCAACCCAGCGGAGTACCACAGGGATCAGTCCTAGGCCCAGTACACTTCAACATATTTATCAACGACCTGGACGAGGGAATAGAGGGGGAATTAATTAAATTCGCAGATGACACCAAGCTGGCAGGAGTGGCCAACACCCCAGAGGATAGACACAGAATTCAGAAAGATCTAGACAGACTTGTACAGTGGGCTGAAACGAACAAAATGAAGTTCAATGTAGAGAAGAGTAAAATCCTGCACCTAGGCAAAAAAAATGCAAAACATGAATACAAATTAGGCAAAACCACACTCACCATGAGTGACTGTGAAAGGGATCTTGGAGTCAGTGGATAACCAGCTAAACATGGGCCAGCAATGTGCAGCAGCGGCTAAAAAAGCCAACACAATCCTAAGCTGCATGAATAGGGGGGTACACTCCAAGACCAGAGAGGTAATAATGCCACTCTATAAGGCCCTGGTCAGACCGCACCTGGAGTATTGGATCCAGTTCTGGTCACCACACTTGAAAAAAGATATAGAGACTCTAGAGAGGGTGCAGAAAAGAGCAACTAAAATGATAAGGGGACTAGAGACCAGGTCATACGAGGAAAGGTTGCTGGAACTGGGTATGGATAGTCTAGTAAAAAGAAGGGCTAGGGGGGACATGATAGCTGTATACAGGTACTTGAGGGGTTGCCACGGAGAGGAGGGGGACACACTGTTTTCCAGGGCACTAGAGGGCCGGACGAGGAACAACGGTTGGAAACTGACCAAGGAAAGATTCAACCTGGAGATAAGGAAGAATTTCCTGACAGTGAGAGCGATCAACCAGTGGAACGGCCTGCCAGCGGAGGTTGTGGACTCCCCAACTTTGGACACTTTCAAGAGGAGATTGGACTGCCATTTGGCTGGGGTGCTGTAGGATTTCCTGCTCAGGCAGGGGGTTGAACTTGATGACCTGTAAGGTCCCTTTCAACTCTAATAATAAATAAATAACAAATAAATAAACATATTTTTCCCATCATGGTGACCAAAACTGGATGCAGTATTCCAAGGGTGGCTTTACTGTCTTCCTGAGCAGCATAAATTTTCGGCTCAAATTGTGGCCGTATGCATAAGACTACCTGTAACAATAAGGCCTCTCTTCACTCACATTTAGGAAATAAAAGCAGGAAATCTGTGGGTGCCAGTGATGGGCCGCTCGACGTACATCCTACCAGACAACCCTCAGAGGTTGTTGTGGGGGGCACATGCCCTTCAGTTGCGGGCACACTCATCAGCGCAGGTGCAAGCCACATCTCATCAGGGGACGTGTGCGAGAGCGAGATTTTGGCAATTTACACTGATATTTTTGCTTCCATGCATGTGCAGAAACAAAAAAGTCAGCAACAATTTATCCAAAATCTCGTTCTTGTATGCATCCTCATGCGAGATTTGGCTTGATGTGCATTCTTTCTTTCTTTCTTTCTTTCTTTCTTTCTTTCTTTCTTTATTTATTTCTTTATTTCTTTATTTCTTTATTTCTTTATTTCTTTATTTCTTTATTTCTTTATTAATTCATTCATTTATTCATTCATTCATTCATTCATTTATTCATTTATTTATTCATTCATTTATTCATTCATTTATTCATTCATTCATTCATTTATTCATTCATTTATTCATTGTTTGTTTGTTTGTGTGTTTGTTTGTGTGTTTGTTTGTGTGTTTGTTTATATATATAAATCCACCCCCACACTACATGCTAAGAAGAAATGTCAGTTGCTAATATTCATTTGCAAAAACACAGAGAT
Source organism: Erythrolamprus reginae (assembly GCF_031021105.1). NCBI lineage: Eukaryota > Metazoa > Chordata > Lepidosauria > Squamata > Dipsadidae > Erythrolamprus > Erythrolamprus reginae. The sequence goes on from NC_091952.1 coordinate 10,107,622, forward strand.
TGGAACTCCAGCCTGATGATGGTGGATGTGATTTCACCGAAACGTCGCATAGACATGCAAAACATTACACAGGGCAAAACCCGAACTCAGAACAATCTACATACATATACCCGTGAAAATTTACGAAAACAAATATCTTGCCTCTACGGGGAGGACACTTTCCTACTGACTAGGACCTATGAAAAACTTGAAGTCAGAAAAGCCTCCATCTTATGTGATCTCACATTCCTACGCAACTGCAGGGACAAAAAAATAATTCCCAAATACTTCCAACTAAAATTCCACCCAAAAACCCCAACCATAGAGAGGATCCTAAAAAGAACTGAATTAGCCCTAATCAGAAATGAACTCCACAAAAAAAGATTCATACTTGATGAAATCAACAAAAGTCTACTCTCTCTTCACCTTAAAATCAGTAACCAAATACACCCTTTACTCTGGGATAAATTCAAACAAATATCAATCTGGAGGGCAGAAACAGAAACCCAATACAAAACAGACACACATAATAAGAAACTCCAAATACTAGAGGTACAGCAAAAACCCAGCCCTCCACAACAACTTATGACCAAAATAGTACATAACATATCAGACAAGATACTCACCACTACAGAAACCAATATTCTTTCAAAAGGATTTAATTTTGCAATAACTCCAAGACGAATACCAACTGAAAATATCATATGTGGAATTGAAACAACTTTACATAAAATCAACCCAGATACTGCTAACAAAATCAGACTCCAAGTCACTAATATTCTGTGCTCTAGTAAACCCCCAAAAAGCAACATACAGCAGGAAGAAAGAGAGGCACTTATCAATCTAAAGAAAAACCAGGATATAATAATCCTTCCAGCTGATAAAGGAAACTCCACTATAGTAATGAACACAGCAGAATACAAGGAAAAAATGACAAATCTACTAAAAAACCCGGCCTACAAACTCCTAAGCACAGATCCTACCACCTACCTAGAAAAAACCACCAAATCTAAAATCAAGGCCTCTCCCATCAGCGAAGAAATCCAGCAAAAAATCATCCCCAGAGAAAAATCTTCCATATGTCCAAAACTCTATGGCCTTCCAAAAATACACAAAGAAGGAATACCTCTCAGGCCAATAGTCAGTTCTATAGGCTCCCCTCTACAAAACCTTGCCAAATTTTTAGCCAAATACCTTCAACCATATACAGAAACTATTACCTCATATGTTCAAAATTCATCCCACTTTATACAAATAATTAAAAAACAAAACCTACAACCCGATGACCTACTTGTAAGTTTCGATGTCGTGTCCCTGTTCACACAAATACCTATTACAGAAGCCTTGACAGCTATCCAAGACAAACACAAACCCCCCAAATATATCCTAGACCTTACCAACCACTGCCTGACCAATACATACTTCATCTATAATGAACAAAGATATAAACAAATAGAGGGAGCCCCCATGGGATCACCTCTATCACCTGTCATAGCCAACCTCTATATGGAATATTTCGAAAATAATGCTTTAGAGCAAGCCAAATACAAACCCAAACTTTGGCTGAGATATGTTGATGATACCTTTGTAATTTGGCCACATGGTAAAGAAAAACTAGACAATTTCCTCACTCATCTCAACAGCCTACACCCCAAAATACAGTTTACTATGGAAACAGAAATCAATGATCAACTTCCCTTTCTAGATGTACTGGTCTATAAAAAACCCAATGGCAGCCTAGGACATACTATCTACCAAAAGAAAACCCATACCAACCGTTATCTAAATGCACACTCACACCACCACCCCGCACAAATCACCTCAGTGGCCAAAACTCTCATCACCAGAACCAAACGCTTAGCTGACCATGAGCACTTAAAAACTGAATTGAACAAACTCAAAGATGTACTAATTTCTAATGGATTCAAAGAGAAAACAATAACAAACCTAATCAATAAAGAGACACCCCCCAAAAAACAAGATCAAGAACAGGACAATGGCACCACCATCCTTCCTTACATCAAAGGCACCACGGATAAAATTAGTAAAATTCTACAAAAACATAACATCAAAACCTCATTTTGCACTAACCAAAAAATATCTAATATCCTAAGGAGCCCCAAAGATAAAATCCAATTAGAATACCAAGGAATCTATGAAATCCCTTGCAAAACATGTGCAGCCACATACATTGGACAAACTAACCGAAGAGTGAGCCAGCGCATGGCAGAACATATGAATGCAGTCAAGAAACAGGAGAAGACCTCCTCCCTTGTCCAGCACATTAAAAGAACAGGGCACGAAATTGACTTTGAAAAAACTAAATTACTCCACAAAACAGAGAATTTATATAAAAGAATCTCTCTAGAAGCTATCGAAATTGAAAAAAGATCTTTTTGTTTAAATAAAAGGGATGATACCTCGCGCCTGCCAGAGATTTGGAAACCAGCCTTAAACAAAATAAACACTTCATTATAATCAATATGTCAATCCTTTAATTATTATGATTTTAGAATTTTATATTTGGAAATCAGACTTAAACAAAACACTTCATAATCTTCATGCCATTCCTTCTATAACCATGATTACACCAACCAATCAGATCACAGAAGCATAGTCACCCAATCTATTTGCTACATTCAAAGCAAATCTCCACCCCCACACTACATGCTAAGAAGAAATGTCAGTTGCTAATATTCATTTGCAAAAACACAGAGATTGGAACTCCAGCCTGATGATGGTGGATGTGATTTCACCGAAACGTCGCATAGACATGCAAAACATTACACAGGGCAAAACCCGAACTCAGAACAATCTACATATATATATATATATATATATATATATATATATATATATATATATATATATATATATATATATATATGCCGCCCCTCTACGTCGACTCGGATTACAGGGGCCAATCAGGGGTGCACAGCCGCTCAAGCATCTGGGAATTTCCTACCAGAGCTGCGCACTTGGGCTGCCCACACTAATTTTTGTCCCACCAGTGATGGGCTCCTACGGGAACGGTCAGGAACGCAGTTCCGGTAGCAAAATTTGGAGCTCCACTCCAGAGCACCCAATTTGCACTGAAAGATGTTGAAACAAAATGCATCTCCGAGACCGCCTTCTGCCGCACGAATCCCAGCGACCGGTTAGGTCCCACAGAGTTGGCCTTCTCCGGGTCCCGTCGACGAAACAATGTCGTCTGGCGGGACCCAGGGGAAGAGCCTTCTCTGTGGCGGCCCAGACCCTCTGGAACCAACTCCCCCCCAGAGATTAGGATTGCCCCCACCCTCCTTGCCTTTCGCAAACACCTTAAAGGCCACCTCTGCCACCAAGCATGGGGAAATTGATTCCCCTGGGCCACGTCCGATTTACGTATGGTTTGCATGAGACGTTTGATTGTTTTTCATATATTAAGGGTTTTAAATTGTTTTTAACTATTGGATTTGTATTGTTCTGTTGTTGTGACCCGCTCCGAGTCTCTGGAGAGGGGCAGCATACAAATCTAATAGATAGATAGATAGATAGATAGATAGATAGATAGATAGATAGATAGATAGATAGATAGATAGATAGATGATAGATAGATGATAGATAGATGATAGATAGACAGATAGATAAGATATAGATAGATAGATAGATAGATAGATAGATAGATAGATAGATAGATAGATAGATAGATAGATAGATAGATAGATAGATAGATAGATAAAATGGATAGACAGACAGATAGATAGATAGATAAAATAGATAAATAGATAGATAAAATAGATAGACAGACAGACAGGCAGATAAATAGATAGATAGATAGATAGATAGATAGATAGATAGATAGATAGATAGATAGATAGATAGATAGATAGATAGATAGAGATAGATAGAGATAGATAGATAGATAGATAGATAGATAGATAGATAGATAGATAGATAGATAGAGATAGATAGATAGATAGATAGATAGATAGAGATAGATAGAGATAGATAGATAGATAGATAGATAGATAGATAGATAGATAGATAGATAAAATAGACAGACAGACAGACAGACAGACAGATAAATAAATAAAGAAGCCATGCCCACATTGCGGTAGTAAAATTTTTGGTAGCCCATCACTGCTGAGAACCCTGGGCAGATCTTGAAGGCAGGTTCCTTCCCTCTTGTCTCAGTGAAAAGACTGGGAAATTAAACCCTCCCGCCAAAATATATTTTCCCCCCCCCTGTAAATATGGTGATTAGGGAAGGCGGGTGTGAGGAAAACCGGCATTTTCTCCGCATTTCAGATCAAGGAGGAGCTGTCCCTTTCGCCAGCTGTGCTTGTTTGGTGGCTGGTACGGCATAATGACATGAAAATGATTCTGAGTGACACTGTTATTAACCTTTGTTACCTCAATAAATCAGAGCAAACAGCAGCAATTACTCCAGTTTTCTGACAAATACTACTTACACAGCAGTTCTTTTCCCTGGCTGTGGTCGGCGTTCCCGGGGAGGAAAAAAGAGAGAGAGGAGAGAGAGCCACGAACAGCTGCACGGATCAATTTGTGGGAAGCAGTGGCAATAATTGAATGTTCTTTCATCATGGCCTACAACAGGCCTCATAGTTTCCTTTCTCTCTGTGTGCAGACACTCAGTTAAAGACCTCGGTATACTAACAACAAAAGATTTAAGTGCCAAAGCCCACTGCAACGACATAGCCAAGAACATAGCCTTCTGCTGCACGAATCCCAGCGACCAGTTAGGTCCCACAGAGTGGGTCTTCTCTGGGTCTCGTCAACTAAACAATGCCGCTTGGCGGGACCCAGGGGAAGAGCCTTCTCTGTGGCGGCCCCGGCCCTCTGGAACCAACTCCCCCCAGAAATTAGAATTGCCCCGACCCTCCTCGCCTTTCGTAAGCTACTTAAAACCCACCTCTGCCACCAGGCATGGGGGCATTGAGATATTCTTTTCCCCAAGGCCTTTACAATTTATGCATGGTATGTCTGTATGTACGTTTGGTTTTTATATTAATGGGTTTTTAATCGTTTTTAGTATTTTATTATTATTGTACGCTGTCTTATTATTGCTGTTAGCCCCCCCCCCCCGAGTCTCCGGAGAGGGGCGGCATACAAATCCGACAGATAGATAGATAGATAGATAGATAGATAGATAGATAGATAGATAGATAGATAGATAGATAGATAGATAGATAGATAGATAGATAAATAAATAAGAAGGCTTCAAAAGTTGTAAACCTAATCCTACGTAGCTTCTGCTCTGGCAATCTCACACTGCTTACCAGAGCTTACAAAACGTTTGCCAGACCCATCCTCGAATACAGCTCATCTGTTTGGAACCCATATCGCATCTCAGACATTAACACCCTTGAAAATGTCCATAGATACTTCACCAGAAGAGCCCTTCACTCCTCCACTCGAAAAAGAATAACCTACGAGACTAGACTTTCAATCCCTGGCCTAGAAAGCCTAGAGCTAAGATGCCTTAAACATGATCTAAGTATTGCCCACAAGATCATATGCTGCAACGTCCTGCATGTCAAAGACTACTTCAGCTTCAACCACAACAACACAAGAGCACACAACAGATTTAAACTTAATATTAACTAAGTACCAAGGAATCTATGAAATCCCTTGCAAAACATGTGCAGCCACATACATTGGACAAACCAACCGAAGAGTGAGCCAACGCATTGCAGAACATGTGAATGCAGTTAAAAAAGAAGAAAAGACTTCCTCCCTTGTCCAGCACATTAAAAAAACAGGGCACGAAATTGACTTTGAAAAAACTAAATTACTTCACAAAACAGAGAATTTATATAGAAGAATTGCTCTGGGAGCCATAGAAATTGAGAGGGGCCCCCTCTGCATAAATAAAAGAGATGACACGTCCCGCCTACCAGAAATTTGGAAACCAGCCTTAAACAAAAAAAACACTTCATAAAAATCACCATGTCAATCCTTCTAATAATTATGATTTTGGAATTTTGAAACTTGGAAACCAGCCTTAAACAAAAAACACTTCATAAAAATCACCATGTCAATCCTTCTAATAATTATGATTACACCAACCAATCAGATCACTGAAACATAATCACCCAATCTATTTGCTACATTCAAACCAAATCTCCACCCCCACACTATATACTAAGAAGAAATGACAGTTGCAAACATTCCATTTTACAACAGCACGAAGCTTGGAACTTCAGCCTGATGATGGTGAATGTGATTTCACCGAAACGTCACACAGACATGCAAAATATTACACAGGGCAAAACCCGAACTCAGAACAATCTACACACACACACATACACACATACACACATACACACACACACACACACACACACACACACACACACACACACATATATATATATATATATATATATATATACTCACACACACACACACACTAAAACTCTCATTGTGTATTGGACTAAGTAAGTAGGTAGGTAGGTAGGTAGATATTTATTTATTTATTTATTTATTTGTTTGTTTGTTTGTTTGTTTGTTTGTTTATTTATTTATTTAGGTTTGTATGCCGCCCCTTTCCGCAGACTCGGGGCGGCTCACAGCACAACACAACAGTTTGTAACAAATCCAAATATAATTTAAAACATTTAAAAGAACCCCATTTTGTTAACAAGCATACACTCAAACATCCCATACATAAAATGTGCATGCCCGGGGGAGGTGTTTCAGTTCCCCCATGCCTGACGACAGAGGTGGGTTTTAAGAAGTTTACGGAAGGCAGGGAGAGTAGGGGCAGTTCTAATCTCCGGGGGGAGTTGGTTCCAGAGGGTCGGGGCCGCCACAGAGAAGGCTCTTCCCCTGGGGCCCGCCAACCGACATTGTTTAGTTGACGGGACCCGGAGAAGGCCCACTCTGTGGGACCTAATTGGTCGCTGGGATTCGTGCGGTAGAAGGCGGTCTCGGAGATATTCTGGTCCAGTGCCATGAAGGGCTTTAAAGGTCATGACCAACACTTTGAATTGTGATCGGAAATTGATCGGCAGCCAATGCAAGCTGCGGAGTGATGTTGAAACATGGGCATACCTAGGTAGGCCCATGACTGCTCTCGCAGCTGCATTCTGCACGATCTGAAGTTTCCGAACACTTTTCAAAGGTAGCCCCATGTAGAGAGCATTACAGTAGTCGAACCTCGAGGTGATGAGGGCATGAGTGACTGTGAGCAATGAGTCCCGGTCCAGATAGGGCCGCAACTGGTGCACCAGGCGAACCTGGGCAAACGCCCCCCTCGCCACAGCTGAAAGATGGTTCTCTAATGTGAGCTGTGGATCGAGGAGGACGCCCAAGTTGCGCACCCTCTCCGAGGGGGTCAATGATTCCCCCCCCAGGGTAATGGACGGACAGATGGAATTGTCCTTGGGAGGCAAAACCCACAGCCACTCCGTCTTATCCGGGTTGAGTTTGAGTCTGTTGACACCCATCCAGGCCCCAACAGCCTCCAGACACCGGCACATCACTTCCACTGCTTCATTGATTGGACATGGGGTGGAGATGTAAAGCTGGGTATCATCAGCGTACTGATGATACCTCACCCCATGCCCTTGGATGATCTCACCCAGCGGTTTCATGTAGATATTAAATAGCAGGGGGGAGAGGACCGACCCCTGAGGCACCCCACAAGGGAGAAACCTCGGAGTCGACCTCTGACCCCCCCACTAACACCGACTGCGACCGGCCAGAGAGGTAGGAGGAGAACCACTGGAGAACAGTGCCTCCCACCCCCAACCCCTCCAGCCGGTGCAGAAGGATACCATGGTCGATGGTATCGAAAGCCGCTGAGAGGTCAAGAAGCACCAGGACAGAGGATAAACCCCTGTCCCGGGCCCGCCAGAGATCATCCATCAACGCGACCAAAGCAGTTTCCGTGCTGTAACCGGGCCTGAAACCCGACTGCTGGGGACCTAGATAATCAGCTTCTTCCAAGGACCGTTGGAGCTGGAGTGCCACCACCTTCTCGACAACCTTCCCCATAAAGGGAAGGTTGGAGACTGGACAATAGTTGTTAAGTACGGCTGGGTCCAGGGAAGGCTTCTTGAGGAGGGGGCGCACGAGCGCTTCTTTATAGAGTGATGGAAAAACTCCCCTCCCCAAGGAAGCGTTGGTAATCTCCTGGACCCAGCTCCGTGTCACCTCCCTGCTGGCCGAGATCAGCCAGGAGGGACACGGATCCAGTAAGTAGGTGGCGGAACTCACAGCTCCAATGGCCTTGTCCACTTCATCAGGTGTCACCAGATCAAACTCTTCCCAGACAGGTGGACAAGTACGTGCCCCAGTCACCTCGACTGACTCGTTGTCAGTCAACTCTGTTTTCCAATTGGAGTCGAGGTCAGCCCGGATCTGGGCGATTTTATCAGCGAAAAACGTGTTAAAATCCTCAGCACTGCTCTGCAAGGGCTCCCCAACTCCCCCCTGGTTAAGAAGGGAGCGGGTCACCCTAAACAGAGCGGCCGGGCGGGATTCCGCTGATGCAATCAAGGCGGCATGGTACGCACATCTTGCCGCCTTGAGCGCCACTTTGTAAGTCTTAATAAAAGCTCTTACAAGTGTTCGATCAGATTCAGACCTACTCTTCCTCCATCGCTTCTCTAGATGTCTCTTCTGGCGTTTCAACTCCCGGAGCTCCTCGTTGAACCATGGAGCTCTACGGGGTCTAGCGCCACGGAGAGGTCGCAAAGGCGCAATCCGGTCAAGAGCCTCCGCTGCAGCCTTGTTCCAGGCCTCCGCAAGAGACTCCGCCGAACTGTGGACGAGTGCCTCTGGAATAGATGGATAGATAGAAAATAAATAAATAAATAAATAAATAAATAAATAAATAAATAAATAAATAAATAAATAAATAAATAAATAAATAAATAAATAAATAAATAAATAAATAAATAAATAAATAAATAAATAAATAAATAAATAAATAAATAAATAAATAAATAAATAAATAAATAAATAAATAAATAAATAAATAAATAAATAAATAAATAAATAAATAAATAAATAAATAAATAAATAAATAAATAAATAAATAAATAAATAAATAAATAAATGGGGACAGTGTCAAATACAGACATACAGCTTCCCATCCTTCCGAGGTTGGTAAAAGGAGGACCCAGATTTTCGGGGGCATTAGGCTGATTCTTTAAACCGCTTAGAGAGAGCTGTAAAATGCTATCATCCGACCACCTCTCACAATACTAGACAACACAGTTAGGTCCCACAGAGTTGACCTCCTCCGGGTCCCGTTGACAAAACAATGTAATCTGGCAGGACCCAGGGGAAGAGCCTTTTCTGTGGCCGCCCCGACCCTCTGGAACCAACTCCCCCTGGAGATTAGGACTGCCCCCACCCTCCTTGCCTTTCGCAAACTTCTTAAAACCCACCTCTGTCATCAGGCGTGGGGAAATTGATTCCCCTGGACCCTCTCCGCTTTATGTATGGTTTGCATGAGATGTATGACTGTTTTTTATATTAAGGGTTTTTAAATTGTCTTTTTTTAAACTATTGGATTTGTATTGTTTTGTTGTTGTAAGCCGTTCCGAGTCTCCGGAGAGGGGCGGCATAGAAATTTAATTAATAATAATAATAATAATAATAATAATAATAATAATAATAATAATAATAATAATTTGCTTTTACATTGACTCCTATGGGAAAAATTGCTTCTACTTATTATTATTATTATTATTATTATTTTTATTATTTATTGGATTTGTATGCCGCCCCTCTCCTAACAACATTGGTAAAAACAGCATGTGACAATCCAATAGTAAAACAGCTAAAAACCCTTGTTATAAAAACCAATCATACATACAAACATACCATGCATAAATTGTAGAAGCCTAGGGGGAAGGGAATATCTCAGTTCCCCCACGCCTGACGACAGAGGTGGGTTTTAAGGAGCTTACGAAAGGCAAGGAGGGTGGGGGCTATTCTAATCTCTGGGGGGAGTTGGTCCCAGAGGGCTGGGGCCGCCACAGAAAAGGCTCTTCCCCTGGGTCCCGCCAAACGACATTGTTTAGTTGATGGGACCTGAAGAAGGCCCACTCTGTGGAACCTAACTGGTCGCTGGGATTCGTGTGGCAGAAGGCGGTCCCGGAGATAATCTGGTCCGGTGCCATGAAGGGCTTTATAGGTCATAACCTTTATAGATTATAAACCTTTCTATGTAAGAACCTGGTCATGGAACGAATTAAGTTAAGTAGAGGTACCACTGTATACCAAACTGCTTTCCCACACCAATTTAATCTTGAATATAGCAAGTTTTTTTTAAAAAAAATTAAAAAAATCTGCCTTTCTTTCCTCCTCCCTGTCAGGCTCCAAAATCTAATTTAAAGGGAGCCAAACCATTGCTCACTTCTCGCTTAACCACAGGGAGTTAGCAGAACTGATGGCCGATAATGAGAATATATATTTTTTTTTAAAAAAAAAAATCTGTTTCTCAGTGAGCCAACTGCATATATGGATTTGAAAGACAGGGTATTTATTTCCCTAACTTCACACTTTAACTGCAACTGGCAATCTAGAGCAAGAGCAATAATAATTAAACAGCGCTGCTGAAGTTAAATATATATATATATATATAACAAACTGATTGCTAAAAACAGGCCGGGAATGTGAATTTCCAGGGTTTTGAATTCCCTCCTTGGATGGCAAATTGGACACTGAGGCGGTGGTCTTTTCAAGCCAAAAAAGAAAAGAAAGGATGGGAGGAACCAAAGGCTAAGTTACAATAATTTGAAGGGCTGCCACAGAGTGGAGGGGGTCAAGCTATTTTCCAAGGGACCTGAAGGCCAGAAAAGAAATAATGGATGGAAAATTATCAAGGAGAGATTCAACCTGGAAATAAGGAGGAACTTTCTGACAGTGAGAACAATCCACCAATCCTCCAATCTAGCTCATCTGTTTGGAACCCACATTGCATTTTGGACATAAATACATCAGAAAACATCCAGAATTACTTCGCGAGAAGAGCCCTCCACTCCTCCACATGCAATATTTATTATTTTATTTATTTATTTATTATTTAGATTTGTATGCCGCCCCTCTCCGCAGACTCGGGGCGGCTCACAACAAAGTGAAACAATTTACAACAAATCTAAATTACAGTTTAAAAATATTTTTAAAACCCCATTTTCTAAACAAACATACATACAGACATACCATTCATAAATTGTATATGCCCGGGGGAGATGTCTCAGTTCCCCCATGCCTGACGACAAAGTTGGGTCTTAAGGAGCTTACGAAAGGCAAGGAGAGTAGGGGCAGTTCTAATCTCTGGGGGGAGTTGGTTCCAGAGGGTCAGGGCTGCCACAGAGAAGGCTCTTCCCCTGGGGCCCGCCAACCGACATTGTTTAGTTGACCGGACCCGGAGAAGGCCCACTCTGTGGGACCTAATCGGTGTTTTTCAACAGTGTTTTTCAACCAGTGTGCATAGTCAGGTGTGCCGTGGGGAAATTAAACATGGGTCCCCAAATTACGGCCCGCGGGCCAGATACAACCGGTTAGGTCCCACAGAGGGGGTTAGGGGATGTCGTTTGGTGGGACCCAGGAGAAGAGCCTTCTCTGTGGCGGCCCCGACCCTCTGGAACAAGCCCCCCCCGGAGATCAGAACTGCCCCCACCCTCCTTGCCTTTCGTAAAGTTCTTAAGACCCATCTCTGCCGTCAGGCATGGGGGAACTAAGACAACTCCCCCGGGCCTATACAGTTTATACATGGTATGTTTGTGTGTATGCTTGCTTTTACTAATGGGGTTTTTAGTGTTTTTTAAATTATTAGATTTGTTCTTACATTGTCTTTGTTATTGTTGTGAGCTGCCCCAAGTCTACGGAGAAGGGCGGCATACAAATCTAATAAATAATAATAATAATAATAATAATAATAATAATAATAATAATAATAATAATATGGCCCACAGAGGCCATTTGTCCAGCCCGCCGCCAGCCGCCGCCAGCCGCCTCCATCCGAACATAAACATTCCCCTCACAATCCCTCCAGATATCAGCGACAGGAAGAGTGGAGGCACAGGGAACGCTCACTGACCAATCACCTTCTAGGATTCATCCTGACCACTAGCGATGGACCAATAGCAGGTTGCCTCTCATCCACACCCAGGAAGGTCCCCGCTCAGGCTGCCGTACACTTGTCATTGTGTGGCCGAGGCGAGTAGTTGAAGCTGCTACTCCTCCCTGTGGTCCCGATTTCTAGTCCTGGTTTAAAGCTAAAGTTTGCTGATCTACCTTTGGACAGTTTTTGGTTATCTGTTGCCAAGGAGTTCCCCATTCTGGCCAACAAAGCTATTTTGACATTGCTCCCATTTTCAACCACATATCTATGTGAGCTGAGCTTCCCAAGCTTGACTGCGATAAAAATCTAATCTAATCCTACGTAGCTTCTGCTCTGGCAATCTCACACTACTTACCAGAGTTTACAAAACTTTCGCCAGACCCATCCTAGAATACAGCTAATCTGTTTGGAACCCGTATCGCATCTCAGACATTAACACCCTTGAAAATGTTCAAAGATACTTCACCAGAAGAGCCCTTCATTCCTCCACTCTAAACAGAATACCCTACGAAACTAGACTTACAATCCTGGGTCTTGAAAGCTTAGAACTATGACGCCTTAAACATGACCTAAGTGTTGCCCACAAGATCATATGCTGCAATGTCCTGCCTGTCAAAGACTACTTCAGCTTCAACCACAACAACACAAGAGCACACAACAGATTCAAGCTTAATATTAACCACTCCAAACTTGACTGTAAAAAATGTGACTTTAGTAATCGGGTTGTCGTAGCGTGGAACTCATTACCGGACTCTGTAGTATCATCCCCTAACCCCCAACACTTTACCCTTAGACTATCCATGGTTGACCTCTCCAAATTCCTAAGAGGTCAGTAAGGGGCGTGCATAAGTGCACTAGAGTGCCTTCTGTCCCCTGTCCTATAGTCTCTCCTATATCTCGTATTTCTTCTCTACTATATCCTCTATAACCTTCATTGGGTATTATTGTGTATTGGACAAAATAAATAAATAAATAAAAATAAAATAAATAAATAAATAAAAACTAAAAACACAAAGAGACTGAGAACTGTTGACGAAGAGCTTTGTATGTGTCTTTCTACAATTCCTACCAGGATATCCCTTTTCTGTTCATCAAAACAGGCCCAGGTTTCACACTGTGAGTCTAAATACATTTAGAAACTATATGGTGGAAGGTCTTAAGCATAAAATGTATCAGGAAAGACTTAATGAACTCAATCTGTATAGTCTGGAGGACAGAAGGGAAAGGGGGGACATGATCAAAACATTTAAATATGTCAAAGGGTTAAATAAGGTCCAGGAGGGAAGTGTTTTTAACAGGAAAGTGAACACAAGAACAATCTGAAGTTAGTTGGGGGAAAGATCAGAAGCAACATGAAAAAATATTATTTTACTGAAAGAGTAGTAGATCCTTGGAACAAACTTCTAGCAGACGTGGTTGATAAATCCACAGTAACTGAATTTAAACATGCCTGGGATAAACATATATCCATCCTAAGATAAAATACAGGAAATAGTATAAAGGCAGACTAGATGAATCATGAGGTCTTTTTCTGCCGTCAGTCTTCTATGTTTCTATGTTTCTATATTATTAACTATATGTATAAAATGTACTGTGTTAGAGCGTCATTTTGTGTCATTTTGGTTGGTGGTATTCCCCAGGATTTTGTAAATGTAAAAAATGTGTTGCGGCTCAGAAAACGTTGCAAATCAGTGCAATAGAACACCCTAAGCCAGTGTTTCCCAACCTTGGCAACTTGAAGATATTTGGACTTCAACTATTTTATTTATTTATTTATTTATTTATTTATTTATTTATTTATTTATTTATTTATTTATTTATTTATTTATTTATTTATTTATTTATTTATTTATTTATTTATTTATTTATTTATTTATTTATTTATTTATTTATTTATTTATTTATTTATTCAATTTGTATGCCGCCCCTCTCCGTAGACTCAGGGCGGCTCACAACATATAATAAAACAATTAACAACAAATGTAATAAATTTTAAAAATTTTTAAAAACCATTATTAAACCAGACATACACACAGACATACCATACATAAATTGTATAGGCCCGGGGGAGGGTGTGTGCCTCAATTCCCCCATGCCTGACGGCAAAGGTGAGTTTTAAGGAGTTTACGGAAGGCAAGGAGAATGGGGGCAGTTCTAATCTCCGGGGGGAGCTGGTTCCAGAGAGTTGGGGCTGCCACAGAGAAGGCTCTTTCCCTGGGACCCGCCAGACGACATTGTTTAGTTGACGGGACCCGGAGAAGGCCAACTCTGTGGGACCTAATCGGTCGCTGGGATTCGTGCAGCAGAAGGCGGTCCCTGAGATATTCTGGTCCGATGCCATGAAGGGCTTTATAGGGCATAACCAACACTTTGAATTGTGACCGGAAATTGATCAGCAACCAATGCTGGCTGGGGAATTCTGGGAGTTGAAGTCCAGATATCTTCAAGTTGCCAAGATTGGGAACCATTGCCCTAAGCAACCAGACTCGAAATCCTAGCATAGCCCATAAAATCATCTGCTACCATGTCATTCCTGTCAACAACTACTTCAGCAGTTGTAACTGCGAATGGTCACTAAGTGAACTGTTATAAGTGTAGGACTACCTGTCGAAACGACATGGGGAAGACCTTTTAACTGGTGCCTGTTTTCAAAGCTTCCGTGTTTTCAATCTCCACAAGAATGGAGCTCCTCAAGAAATTTCTCAGGGAAACTTGTTATTACTGACAACGACACCATAATTGCTTCGCAATATCCAGCTGGTCTTCCGAGTGGGGGGAGAAAAAAGCGTGATAAACTATTGAGCTATTAAGGGATGTAGAATCAATTAAGGGAGGAGATAAGAAAGAAATATTTGACCGAGGTAAACTAACTAAATAGTACATGTCAGACAAATTCACGGTGAATTTCTGCACCGCTTGGCAAAATCTCCGCAGACTGTATTGGCTGCCAATTGGTTTCTGGATGCAATTCAAAGTGCTGGTTATGACCAGTGATGGACTTCTACAGGTATGGTCAAGTATGCAGTACTGGTAGCAAAATTTTGGTCAGGTACACAGTACCAGTAGCAAAATTTTGATTTTTTTTTCCCCCCCTTCTGGGCTCTTGGTATGTTTTTCCTATCGCATTAAATGAGGTTGAATGTGTATAATTTTAGAAGAGCTGTACGTGTGTGTGTGTACATACACTTTATATAGTAGATAATCAGATAAATGTCATAAGATGGAGCAAAACTCATTTAGCAAATGTTTCACGTTAGCAGCAACATTTGTGGATCCTTAGTCGGGGACTACTGTATTGTGTGCATGTGTGTGTGTGTGTGTGTGTGTGTGTGTGTGTGTGTATGTGCATCTCCCCATGCATTTATCAGAAATTGTTTGTAACGCTATTACCCACACTTTTATGTTCCAAAATAAATAACCGCAATAAAATCCTGCAGATCTCGAATTGTCAGCAACATCTATGGCCATGCATGGCTTAGAGTTCTCGTTTGTTCTCTTGGCTTGGCTTTGTTCGCGGTGCGGTAATGAAAAATGACAGCCGTATTTATTGCAAGGTTCCTCCAGGAATGCAAAGATAATTACCGGCCCTTAGCAAAGAGAGGAAAACAAGGGTTGAATTCCGTCTCCCTCCAACTCTCTGTAACCTAACGTGGCTGCATATAGGCGTCTGTACTGTATGTGTGTGAAATTATGTGATGTAGAATCGAAATCACAAGACGTATTAGTACCATGGACCCTCATGCTCCCTTTGTGATTAACTCTCCGATGAGCCACAGGCATGAGCAAACCGGGAGCATTTCTCCCCTGACTACCTGTATAATAAAGTACAGTGGTACCTCTACCTAATGTTGTGGTTAGCTCTGGCCCAGCTCCTGCCCCAAGGACTGTGGATGTGGGGGAGACATCCACATGCTGCAGGCCTGTTTTGCTCCCGGTGGAATCTGCTGATGACGGCTCCTCTGACCAAGAAGACATGAGGGACAGGGAGGAGGAGAGTGTGGCAGACAGCTCAGAAGGAGATCAATTATCTAGCTCCTCCTTGGATTCAGAACAAGAGTTAATGATACAGCCACGCATGCGGAGAGCGATGCATAGGCAGCCACAACTGAGAGATTATTATCAAAGAAAATGAGGCCACCTGTGGTTGGGTGGGGCTGTGGTAATTAGTGAGGCTGCTATAAATAGCAGCCTGTGGGTTTGGCCATTGTGGAGGATTATCTGATTGTTGTGTTTTGTGCCTGCTTTGCTGACTTTGACCTTTGGGTGCTGATTTTTCCCCGCTTTGAAACTAAACCAGAGCAAAGTGTGTTTCACTTTGTGAAAGAAGAAGGACTGTGAATTGTCTCACAGCTGCAAGCTAAGTATCACAGAACTGATAAGGGACTTGTACAAATTACCAGTTTGTTTGGAGACGAGTGCTCTTTGCTGTACAAAAAGAGGGTTTCGTTTATTTGCATTTTCAGTATAAAGAACATTGTTTTGAATTTTCAAACGTGTGTGTGTCTGAAATTGTATCTGTGAATTTTCGGGAGGATTTTACCAGAGAGCTCGACAGAACACCTAAGAATGCTTCTATTTATGAAATTTTCTAGATAAGGACCGGGTGTTCAAGATTTCTTTGCCTCTACTTAAGAACCATTTTCTACTTAAGAACCCGAGCCTCCGAAACTGTTACCAGAAAAGGCAGGGAGAAGCCTCTGTGGGGCCTCTCTAGGAATCTCCTGGGAGGAAACAGGGCCAGAAAAGGCAGGGAGTAGCCTCTGTGGGGCCTCTCTAGGAATCTCCTGGGAGGAAACAGGACTGGAAAAGGCAAGGAGAAGCCTCCGTGGGGCCTCTGTAGGAATCTCCTGGGGGGAAACAGGGCCTCCACCCTCCCTGTGGTTTCCCCAATCGTACACATTATTTCCTTTTACCTTGATTCCTATGGGAAAAAATGCTTCTTCTTACAATCTTTTCTACTTAAGAACCTGGTTGAAGTAGACCCAGAGGCAGGGTTCAAGCAATCGGTACTTTTATTCAGCTCAGAGAACAAGTGACAGCTCAGCAAGGCAAAGTGACAATTCAGCGAGTACCGACTGACTCTGCCTGGAGAAACCGCTCCTTTTATACATTTGCGGTTCCCGCCAAAGCTAGAGCCGGCCGCGTCTGAGCCAATCAGGAGCGACTTCCTGCTTCGGCTCAGACAGCGCTGGAAAGAGGAACAAACTATTTACATGGAGTTACAAGGTAGCCATTTCAGGATACAACACCCCTCCCCTCATAGTTGGACACATCCATCATGAAAGCCATGTGACAAAGTCGTCCAATCGGTGGGGCCTCCGAGGAGCTCGCGCTGACCTGCGCAGTTCAATTTCTCCTTCGACACTGACTGTGGAGGATGGCTCGCCGCTGTTCTCCCGGCGCGGCGGACTTGGCCTGGCGGGCCCAACGAAGGCTTCGGAGGACGAGGATGGCTCGGCGTCGCTGGATGGTTCCCCCTGGCCCGATAAGTCTCTTTGCGTGTTTCTTAACTCGGGCCATGTACTAAAGTCTGTTGAAGGGGGAGAGTCCATGTCAGCAGTTTGTGGCAATTGATTTTCTGTTCGCTTCCGAATGTGGTCTATGTGTCGTTTCCACAAACGACCATCCTCTAGTTTTACAATATAAGTCTTTGGTGCATTTTGCTTAACAACAACTCCTTTCATCCAGTTTACATTTCCATCAAAACTTTTTACATATACATTTTGTCCCAAATACATTTCTCTTTCAGGTTTTACACACATTTGGTTATTATTAACACAGAACCTTGGGTTTAACCTGTCTAGTGGTGACCTCAATTTTCTTCCCATCAATAACTCTGCAGGGCTTACATGTGTGTGCGAGTTAGGGGTGATGTGTTGGGTGAGTAAGAATTGGTCCAAGTTTTGTTGCACATCCCCAGGGCCTGACCTGCGCAATGCCTCCTTTGCCACCCGCACGTAACGTTCTACCAATCCATTAGCCCAGGGCGAATAAGGCGAGATGAGGGCATGCCTGACCCCTAGGCAATCTAGGAACAATTCGAATTGCCTGGCTGTTAGCTGTGGCCCATTGTCAGACACTAAGATATCTGGGCAACCATGGGATGCAAACAGTCTACTCAATACCTTGATGGTGGCACTTGTGGTTATGTTGTTCATTGCTATTATTTCCACCCATTTGGAGAAGGCATCAACCACTATTAAAAAATACTGGGACCCCACTGGGCCAGCAAAATCAATGTGGATTCTAGACCAAGGACCAGCAGGCTGTTCCCACTCAGCCGGAGTTGTTTTGGGGGGACTGGGCCGTGACTCTTGGCACGGTTCACACTTTGAAACCCAACTTTCAATATCAGCATCCAGCCCTGGCCACCATAAATGCCCCCTTGCCAGGCTCTTCATCCTGACAATCCCAGGATGACCCACATGTAACATTTTGAGTACCTTTTCCCTTAGGCTTTTGGGGATGATCACTCTATCCCCCCACAGCAAACAACCCTTTACATAAGATAACTCAAGTCTTTTGTTTTTAAAATCACACAATTCAGGTTTCACAACATCATTTTGCCATCCCTTTAGAACACAGTTCACCACTTGTTTAAGGATTTGATCTTGCTGCGTGTGTGCAGCTACCTCTTTGGCCGTGGTTAGTGGGTTATCCTCGAGTTCTATCATTAACACATCTGTGGAAGGAACAGGGTCTTCCACTAAGTCTGTTATGGGGCACCTGCTGAGGCCGTCTGCGTGATTGATTTCCTTCCCCCCCTTGTGGGTGAGCTCATACTGGTACCCTGAGAGGAAAAGAGCCCATCTGATTAGTCTTGGAGACATAAAAGGTGGAGTGGGCTTGTTGGGGGCTAGCAGACCTAGTAGGGGCTTGTGGTCAGTGACTAGTTCAAAACTTCTTCCAAAAATATAATTGTGAAACTTCTTTACCCCTGCCACTAATGCTAGAGCCTCCTTGTCTAACTGGCTATAATTCCTCTCTGTGCTGGTCATGGTTCTTGAGAAAAATGCTATTGGGGCCTCTGTCTTATTAGGTAGAACGTGAGCTAGGACTCCTCCTATGCCGTACGGCGAAGCGTCGCACGTGAGCCTAATGGGTAGTGAAGCACTATATTGGACTACTACACTTTTAGAAGTTAATAAATTCTTTATTTGAGAAAAAGCTTCACGTTCAGTTTTCCCCCATGTCCAGCGGGCTTCCTTCTGGAGTAAACGATGGAGAGGCTCTGCTACTGTTGCCTTCTGCTTTAAAAAAACGGAATAAAAATTAAGGAGGCCTAAAAATGCCTGTAGCTCATTCTTATCTCGTGGTTCTGGGGCTTCTCTAATTGCTCTCAGCTTTTCTGTTGTTGGGTGGATGCCTTCTTTATCTATTTTATATCCTAGGAATTCTATACTGTTGGTTCCCCAGACACATTTATCAGGCTTGATTCTTAACCCTTTGTCCTGTAACCTCTTAAGTACTTCCCTTATTCTTTTGTTTACTTGTTCCTGGTTTTCCCCTGCAATTAAGATGTCATCAAAGTATGGAATGGCCCCATTTACCCCTGACAATAGGCGTTCCATAATGCTCTGGAATATTCCTGGGGCTATGCTTACCCCAAACTGTAACCTCGTGCATTTGAAAGCCCCCCTGTGCGTTACAATTGTTTGAGCGTTTGCTGTTTGTTCATCGACCGGAAGTTGCTGGTAAGCTTGCGCCAGGTCGATCTTTGCGAACCTTTTCCCCTCCCCCAGGGAGTGTAGAAGTTGTTGCACAACCAGGATGGGGTAGGGGTGGTGTTGGAGTGCCTTATTCAGGGTCGATTTGTAATCAGCGCAAACTCTTAAAGAACCATCTGGCTTCAGAGGTGTAACTATGGGAGTTTCCCATGGCCCCTGTTCCACAGGGACCAAAATACCTTGGCTAATGAGTTTATCCAGCTGTATGTCTAGTTTGGGGAGAAGCGGAAGGGGGACCCTGCGAGGTTTTAGTCTGATCGGTGGGACCTTGGGGTCAATAGAGAATGATATAGGGGGCCCCTTATACAATCCCAAGGTGGGGCTGAACACTTCAGGGAACTCTTTCACAAAGTTAGGCATATTATCACAGTTTACATTACACACACCCGAAATTTCGATCCCCAACGGTTCCATCCACGCTAAACCCAGAAGAGAGTGCTTGGCCCCCGTTACAATAAGCATGGGAAGGGTACATTTAACATTCTTGAATGCAATAGGTACATTTGCTGTTCCCAGGACCGAGATTACTCCCCCTTGAAAGTCTCTGATCACCAAAGAGGTTTGATTTAGGTCAGCCTTAGACACATTAGGCATATACAGTTTAAACTTCTCCCAGGGCATGATGGTATATCTAGAGCCCGTATCCAGCTCCATTGAGCAAGGCTGGTTATTTAGTAACAATGAGATAACAATTTTAGCCCCCTTTTTGGTTGCCGTGTTATTCACGGAAAATTGAGAGTTACCTCTATAGTAGTCGCGGTTAGCGGTTGAGTAGTTCCTTTGACCGGAGTTGCGGAACGGTCTCCTTTCTCGCGATTGGGGGGTCTGGTTTTGTGGTCGCTGGTATTGCGGTGTGGCGAATGTTTCTTCTGGTGCTGTTGCTCTGCATGCGATGGCGATGTGGCCTCTGCGGTTACAGCGGCGGCATGTAGCGTCTCGGAAAGGGCATCGAAGGCGCTGGTGATTTCCCCAGCAGCCCGCGCAGGGGGCTGGGTGAGTAGTTCTATGGTGTCTCGGCTGGTCTTGCACCAGGAGGCAGTTGTCCCCGCTGTGAGCTGGTTGGCTGAGGTCGTCTGTTTCCACGGCGCGGGGAGACGCGGAGTCAATCTTGGCAATGAGTTCTCGCCTTCCGTGCTCTTTCAATTCTCTAGCCGCTGCGTCGGCTGCTTCTGCGGTTTGCGCTAGTTTAATCACGGTTTGTAGAGTCGGCTCTTCTTCGGTGAGGAGTTTATTTCTCACTGTGGCGCTTTTCATGCCGAAAACCAGGGCGTCGGTGAGGCGAGCTTCCGGGTCTTTAAACTTGCATTGAGCAAGTACCGTTCGAAGCCGCGTTGTAAACTGGTTGATTGACTCGGTTTCCTTCTGAGCCATCATGGAAAATTGATGCCGAAAAACCATGGCCGGTTTGGTCGGTTTGAAGTGGCTCGCTAGCTTTTCCTGTAGGACGTCCCACGCTACGGTTCTTGCTTGCTGCGGTTCGGTGAGAGTCTGGGCAAGTCCACGGATTTCTGGGCCGCAGTAATTAAGGAAAATAGCCCGTCTGCGATCGGCTTCGGCGTCCTCTATTCCCGCCGCCTCGAGGAAGATCTCGAAGGTGGCCATGTATTCGTCCCAGGTTGTTTTCTCGGGATCGAAGAGTTCCGGAGCCTGGCCGATCTGGACTTTGTTCATGTTGCACGCGATGTTTCTTCCGTCCGTTCGTCGCCAGTGAAGTAGACCCAGAGGCAGGGTTCAAGCAATCGGTACTTTTATTCAGCTCAGAGAACAAGTGACAGCTCAGCAAGGCAAAGTGACAATTCAGCGAGTACCGACTGACTCTGCCTGGAGAAACCGCTCCTTTTATACATTTGCGGTTCCCGCCAAAGCTAGAGCCGGCCGCGTCTGAGCCAATCAGGAGCGACTTCCTGCTTCGGCTCAGACAGCGCTGGAAAGAGGAACAAACTATTTACATGGAGTTACAAGGTAGCCATTTCAGGATACAACACTGGTCACAGAACAAATTAAGTTCATAAGTGGAGGTACCACTGTATGATCCTTTCCCTAGCTCTGTATAAGGGTTAAGGGTTAAAAGCAGTTCCTGTATTTTAAAAAGAACCGTAAATAATCCTTACCTATCCAGCTTGGCTGTGGGTCTCCCAGGATCAACAATCACGTGTATTTCCACACTGAGATGGCTATTAAAAGTCACCTTGGTGTGTTAGTGGTGATGGGCAAAAAACCTCTTATTTGACAATACATCTTTCGTTGGTTAAGGATTTAAATTGGACTCAAACAGGGTGACCACAATCTGTCTTGATTAAAATTGTTTTAGAATGAGGCTAGCTCTCTGCTTCCTGTTTAAAAGATTAGGAGACGATTAACATTTAAAAAAAAAAACAACAAGAAGGCACTGGTTTAAAAAGAGAGAGATTGGGGAAATGGACTATGTGTATATCAAAATGCTAATAAATTGCTATTAAACAATATTAATCCCTACAGCTTTAATGGAGGCAATGCCAGCTTCCGATTCCAAACAGCACAATTTATTGCAGCTTCCCTTATCTTTGGCTGGTCCCTTCTTACGCTCTTATAAATTTGGGGATTTGATCATTCTAGACTATATTTGTTTTAATAGATAGCTCAAATGAAAACCTCACACACACACACACACACCTTCCCCTTTGTCTCCTGCTGGGCTTTACTTCATAGTTTAATTTGGTTGCTATTCCTTGCTAAAGTCATTTCATATTAACAGGTTTTGTGTCATCCTTCATTTTATTATTTGGACAAAAATTTAGTTGAGAGTTCCACTTCTCAATCCTTGGGGAAAAATACAGATGGAGTATTTTATTTATTTTTTATTTATTTATTGTTAAAGTTGAAAGGGACCATGCAGGTCATCAAGTCCAACCCCCTGCCTGAGCAGGAAATCCTATAGCATAGAAACATAGAAACATAGAAGTCTGACGGCAGAAAAAGGCCTCATGGTCCATCTAGTCTGCCCTTATACTATTTTCTTTATTTTATCTTAGGATGGATCTATGTTTATCCCAGGCATGTTTAAATTCAGTTACTGTGGATTTACCAACCACGTCTGCTGGAAGTTTGTTCCAAGGATCTACTACTCTTTCAGTGAAATAATATTTTCTCATGTTGCTTTTGATCTTTCCCCCAACTAACTTCAGATTGTGTCCCTTTGTTCTTGTGTTCACTTTCCTATTAAAAACACTTCCCTCCTGAACCTTATTTAACCCTTTAACATATTTAAATGTTTCGATCATGTCCCCCCTTTTCCTTCTGTCCTCCAGACTATAAAGATTGAGTTCATTAAGTCTTTCCTGATACGTTTCATGCTTAAGACCTTCCACCATTCTTGTAGCCCGTCTTTGGACCCGTTCAATTTTGTCAATATCTTTTTGTAGGTGAGGTCTCCAGAACTGAACACAGTATTCCAAATGTGGTCTCACAAGCCCGCTATATAAGGGGATCACAATCTCCCTCTTCCTGCTTGTTATACCTCTAGCTATGCAGCCAAGCATCCTACTTGCTTTTCCTACTGCCCGACCACACTGCTCTCCCATTTTGAGACTGTTAGAAATCACTACCCCTAAACCCTTCTCTTGTGAAGTTTTTGCTAACACAGAACTGCCAATGCAATACTCAGATTGAGGATTCCTTTTCACCAAGTGCATTATTTTACATTTGGAAACATTAAACTGCAGTTTCCATTGCTTTGACCATTTATCTAGTAAAGCTAAATCATTTACCATATTACAGACGCCTTCAGGAATATCAACCCTATTGCACACTTTAGAGTCATCGGCAAATAGGCAAACCTTCCCTACCAAACCTTCCCCTATGTCACTCACAAACATATTAAAAAGAATAGAACCCAGAACAGACCCTTGGGGCACATCGCTTGTAACCTGTCTCTGCTCATCCCAGCCAAATGGCAGTCCAATTTTGAGTAGTTCAGAGAACCACTAGTGGAACATTTGAGTAGTTCGGAGAACCAGGAGTGGAAATTTTGAATAGTTCGGAGAACCAGGAGTGGAAATTTTGAATAGTTCGGAGAACCAGGAGTGGAAATTTTGAATAATTCAGAGAACCAGTAGCAGAGATTTTGAGTAGTTCAGAGAACCAGGAGTGGAAATTTTGAGTAGTTCAGAGAACCATCAAATACCATCTCTGGCTAGCCCCCCAGGGGAGTGAGAATGGAGATTTTACTGTATCCTTTCTCTGCCATGACCACCAAGCCACACCACACCCATCAAACTATGTCCACAGAACCAGTAGTTAAAAAATTGGATTTCACCACTGGCTATCTGTAGCTAGGTGGGAAGGCTGGGCCTTCATTTTAAGATTGTAGGCATCATATTTATTTGTATTTTACCTTCCCAGGTTCAGCAGAAGTGGTTCTGAGACCTGTGAGAGATCTTAGGCTTGTACAGTTCCAATATTAAACAACCACAATATCCTTGTTTATATGTGGCTTCAAGTGGCATCGATCTATTAATTCAGTTCCCAGCTGGGTGAATTATGAGCTTTTTAGTATCTATTGACTGGTGAAACAGTGGCCTATAAAACTGCCTCACTATTTTCCACTGATTTAATGTCTTAGTGTGATCTGGGGCATAGTCACCTCATGATAGCACAAAGAACTTCCTATAATGGTTAGCTCAGATTATTAAAAAGTCTTCTGGGCCCACTAACTCATCCAACTTTAGCCAATCTGAATGTCTGGTAGCCGTAAAGAGATGTTTCCATTGCTCCTTCCCTTCTCACACCAAGTTGTAAAGGTAATTCCAGATTATTATTTCCTTTCAGACAATTTTTAAAAAGTAATTCCATATAGATAACAGATAGATAGATGGATGGATGGATGGATGGATGGATGGATGGATGGATGGATGGATAAATAGATAGATGGATAGATAGAAGGATGGATGGATAGATAGATGATAGATAGGTAGGTAGATAGATAGATAGATAGATAGATAGATAGATAGATAGATAGATAGATAGATGATAGACAGACAGACAGACAGACAGATAATAGAATAGATGGATGATAGATAGATAGATAGATAGATAGATAGATAGATAGATAGATAGATAGATGGGTGGGTGGGTGGGTGGGTGGGTGGGTGGGTGGGTGGGTGGGTGGGTGGGTGGAGGGAGGGAGGGATGGAGGGATGGAGGGATGGAGGGAGGGATGGAGGGATGGAGGGAGGGATGGAAGGATGAAGAGATGGATGGATAGAGGGATGGATGGATGGATAGATAGATAGATAGATAGAATAGATAAATGATAGACAGACAGAGACAGACAGACAGACAGACAGATAGATACCAGTAGATAATAGAATAGATAGATGATAGATAGATAGATGGACGGATGGGTGGATGGATGGAGGGATGGAGGGAGGGAGTGATGTAGATGATATAGATTCATGATGGCAAACCTATGGCATGCGTGCCAGAAGGGTCATGCAGAGCCCACTGTGAGCCCAAGCTCCATGACTTGCTGCTATTCCAGTTACGGAACTCAGTGCCAAAAAGGTTAACCACCAGATGATATAGATGATATAAATGATATAGATAGGCAGAAAGCCAATAAGAATTTGGAGTGTTACCTTTAAAAATTGTCTGGAGGGAGAGATGGAAACATTCCTTTATGGCTACCCTACTTTCAGATTGTGTAGCATGGGATGAGTTGGACTAAAAAACGGTTTGTGGGGATATAAGGACTCCAGCCTTATTCCTCCCTTGACTCCATCTCTAGGCTCTGCCTGCCCTACACACGAAGAACATAAGAAACAGCCACCAGGATGTCCCAAAATCCAATCCACCGGTCCTTGAATTGGCGAAAAGTTTTGCAGACCATAAAATTTACTGTCCAATCGCCCAGTTCCTTATTTTGCCTTGGTAACAAGACCAGAATGTGAGGTGGGTTGTGTGTGTTTTTTTTAATCATCATCATGCAAAACAAGTTAAGGCATTGGTAGATTCCCATAGTTTTTTGTTTCTGCTTCCATGGAGTTCAGCTGCTGCTGAGAAAAACAACCGTATTGTTCTTCCAAAGATCACCAACCTACGTTAAAAATAGCACGGCTGACAGGTAAGGAGGAGCTGTATGGGATGGAGCAGGAGGGAGCTCTCCTGATGCAATGAATAGGAGCGCCACAAGTATTCTGGCCTGCTTTGTCCCTCTATCTTCTCTGTTCCTGCAACTTGTCAGTCCGGCTAACAGGAGGGGAGATAGTACAAGGGTCACCCAGAAAATAATGCATCACATTTTTTTTATGCCTACAGTAATGGTACAAAGGCGAAACTTTAGTTATACATTATTTGAATGGTCAGGAGTGCATGTGCAAATTTTATTTTTATTTATTTGTTTTGTTCAATACACAATAATACACAATGAAGGTTATGGAGGATATTATACAATTAGTGTTCTGTCGGGCTCTCTGGTAGGAGCCTCCCGAAAATTCAAGGGTACAAATTTCAGACACACACATGTTTGAAAATTCCAAACAATGTTCTTTATCACAAAAGTCAAAATAAACTAAGCACTCTTTTTGTATTGCAAAGAGCACTCGTCCCAAAACAACCGGGTAGTCTGTACAATTTCCCTTAAGCAGTCATTAAGTACTTAGCTAGCAGCTGTGAAGAAACTTCACACCCCTTCTTCTTCCAACGAACTGAGACACACACACACACACACACACACACACACACACATGTTGCTCTGCTTTGGTTTCAAAGTCGTGAAAAAGCAACAAACAAAGTCCAGAAAACAGCAACACACGATTCCTGAAGAACTGCGATCAGATACTCTTTCACAATGGCCAAACCCACACGCTGCTATTTATAGCAGCAGCCCTAATTACTGGAGCCCCACCCAACCACAGGTGGCCTCATTTTCTCTTGTAATAATCCTTCAGTTGTTGTCTCCTAAGCATCACTCTACGCATGCATGGATGTGTCATTAATTCTTGTTCAGAATCCAAGGATGATACAGATGATTGATCTCCTCCTGGGCTGTCTGCCAAACTCCCCTCTTCCCTGTCACTCATGCTTCCTTCGTCAGAGGAGGCGTCATCGGCATATTCCATAGGGAGCAAAACAGACCTGCAGCATGTGGATGTCTCCCCCACATCCACCTGCACATTCCTTGGGGCAGGAGCTGGGCCAGAGCTAACCACAACAAGTAGAATGTAGAATGTATCAAAGAGAGTATAGAAGAGAAAATATAGGAGTAAAATATAACTAGAGAGAATAGCAGAAAAGATATAAGGGATAGAAGAGATAGAAGAGAAGATATAGGAGATATAGGAGAGACTATAGGACAGGGGACGGTAGGCACTCTGGTGCACTTATGCACGCCCCTTACTGACCTCTTAGGAACCTAGTGAGGTCAACCGTATATAGTCTAAGAGTAAAATGTTGGGGATTAGGGGATGACACTACGGAGTCCGGTAGTGAGTTCCACGCTTCGACAACTCGATCGCTAAAGTCATATTTTTTACATTCATGTTTGGCGTGATTAATATTAAGGTTGAATCTGTCGTGTGCTCTTGTGTGGTTGTGGTTGAAGCTGAAGTAATCATTGACAGGCAGGGCGCAATTGTGCATTTCTTCAGATCACTCGTGATCTGCTGGTGACGCAATGATGGCATCACTGGTCTGGTTTGGGTGGTGCTGGTCCGAGGCCGATGCCATTTTTTTCCGGGAATTTTTGCCCAATTTGGTTTTTCTTCTGCTGCTGTTTGAAAAAGAGCCTGCCTGCCCACCCCCAGGTAATTACTAACCTTTATTTCTTTGCCCGAAGCACACTTGATCAGCTCCTCAGCTGTGCTTTGAGCTAATTCCTGACTGTGAGCATGCGCGGAAGTGAAATCGCACAAGGGGACATGTGCGCTCTCCCAGGTTCGCCTGGTGCACCAGTTGCGGCCCTATTTGGATCGGGAGTCATTGCTCACAGTCACTCATGCCCTCATCACCTCGAGGCTCAACTACTGTAACGCTCTCTACATGGGGCTACCTTTGAAGAGTGTTTGGAAACTTCAGATCGTGCAGAATGCAGCTGCAAGAGCAATCATGGGCTTCCCTAGATATGCCCATGTCACTCCAACACTCCGCAGTTTGCATTGGTTGCCGATCAGTTTCCGGTCACAATTCAAAGTGTTGGTTATAATAATAATAATAATAATTTATTAGATTTGTATGCCGCCCCTCTCCAAAGACTCGGGGCGGCTCACAACAAGCGATAAAACAATATTGTACAGGCACAAATCTAATATTAAGAAAAAACTAAAAACCCTATCAATTTAAAAAACCAAACAACACATACATACCAAACATAAATTATAATAAGCCTGGGGGAAAGGTGTCTCAAATCCCCCATGCCTGGCGGTATAGATGGGTCTTAAGTAGTTTACGGAAGACAAGGAGGGTGGGAGCAGTTCTAATCTCCGGGGGGAGTTGATTCCAGAGGGCTGGGGCCACCACAGAGAAGGCTCTTCCCCTGGGGCCCGCCAGACGACATTGTTTAGTCGACGGGACCCAGAGAAGGCCGACTCTGTGGGACCTTATCGGCCGCTGGGATTCGTGCGGTAGTAGGCGGTTCCGGAGGTATTCTGGTCCAATGCCATGTAGGGCTTTAAAGGTCATGACCAACACTTTGAATTGTGACCGGAAACTGATCGGCAGCCAATGCAGGCCACGGAGTGTTGTAGAAACGTGGGCAAATCTGGGAAGCCCCACGATGGCTCTCGCGGCTGCGTTCTGCACGATCTGAAGTTTCCGAACACTTTTCAAAGGTAGCCCCATGTAGAGAGCGTTGCAGTAATCGAACCTCGAGGTGATAAGGGCATGAGTGACTGTGAGTAACGACTCCCTGTCCAAATAGGGCCGCAACTGGTGCACCAGGCGAACCTGGGCAAACGCCCTCCTCGCCACAGCCGAAAGATGATGTTCCAATATCAGCTGTGGGTCGAGGAGGACGCCCAAGTTGCGCACCCTCTCTGAGGGGGTCAGTAGTTCCCCCCCCCCAGGGTAATGGATGGACAGATGGAATTGTCCTTGGGAGGCAACACCCACAGCCACTCCATCTTGTCTGGATTGAGTTTGAGTTTGTTGACACCCATCCAGTCCCCAACAGCCTCCAGGCACCGGCACATCACTTCCACTGCTTCGCTGACTGGACATGGGGTGGAGATGTACAACTGGGTATCATCCGCATATTGATGATACCTCACCCCATGCCCTTGGATGATCTCACCCAGCGGTTTCATGTAGATATTAAATAGCAGGGGGGAGAGGACCGACCCCTGAGGCACCCCACAAGGCAGAGACCTCGGAGTCGACCTCTGATCCCCCCACTAACACCGACTGCGACCGACCGGAGAGGTAGGAGGAGAACCACTGGAGAACAGTGCCTCCCACTCCCAACCCCTCCAGTCGGCGCAGAAGGATACCATGGTCGATGGTATCGAAAGCCACTGAGAGGTCAAGAAGCACCAGGACAGAGGACAAGCCCCTGTCCCGGGCCCGCCAGAGATCATCCATCAACGCGACCAAAGCAGTTTCCGTGCTGTAACCGGGCCTGAAACCCGACTGTTGAGGCCCTAGATAATCGGCTTCTTCCAAGGACCGCTGGAGTTGGAGCGCCACCACCTTCTCAACAACCTTCCCCATAAAGGGAAGGTTGGAGACTGGACGGTAGTTATTAAGCACGGCTGGGTCCAGGGAGGGCTTCTTGAGGAGGGGGCGCACAAGTGCCTCCTTATAAGGAGCCGGGAAGGACCCCCTCCCCAAAGAGGCGGTGACAATCTCCTGGACCCAGCTCCGTGTCACCTCTCGACTGGCCGAAACCAACCAAGAGGGACACGGATCCAGTAAGCAGGTGGCAGAACTCACAGCTCCAATGGCCTTGTCCACTTCATCAGGTGGTTATGACCTATAAAGCACTTCATGGCACCGGACCAGATTACCTCAGGGACCGCATTCTGCTGCATGAATCCCAGTGACCAGTTAGGTCCCACAGAGTGGGTCTTCTCCGGGTCCCGTCAACCAAACAATGTCGCTTGGCGGGACCCAGAAGAAGAGCCTTCTCTGTGGTGGCCCCGAACCTCTGGAACCAACTCCCCCCAGAGATCAGAATTGCCCCCACCCTCCTTGCCTTTTGTAAGCTGCTTAAAACCCACCTCTGCCGCCAGGCATGGGGGAACTAAGATACACTTTCCCCCTAGGCCTTTACAATTTTATGCATGGTATGTTTGTATGTATGACTGGTTTTTATATAATGGGTTTTTAACTGTTTTTTAGTATTGGATTTTGTTGTACTGTTTTACTGCTGTTGTTAGCCGCCCCGAGTCTGCAGAGAGGGGTGACATACAAATCCAATTAATAATAATAATAATAATAATAATAATAATAATAATAATAATAATAATATGTTGGGATGCAAACTGGTGGCAAAGATTAAGTGGAACACAGGTTTGCAATTTGAATGTCCTCCTGGGCTCTCAGCTGAGACTCGATCAACATCTTTCGGCTGTGGCTAGGACAGTGATGGGCTATCAAAATTTTTACTACCACACTGTGGACCTGGCTTATACATTTTGTTTCAACATCTTTCAGTGCAAATTGGGTGCATCATCATCATCATCATCATCATCATCATCATCGTAAGATTTGCATGCCACCCCTCTCTGATATTGCACTGTTTAAAAGAGGAGAAAAATAAAAAACTTTTACCCACAAAAACACCCCGAAACACCTCCAGTTCCAGCTACAAGATAGTAGTATGATTTTATTAATTGGGTTTTAAATTGTTTTAAATTGTCTTCTTTAGATGTTGCACACCGCCAAGAGTCCTTCGGGAGTTGGGCAGTATATAAATCAATCAATCAATTAAACAAACAAACCACCCACCCCTGATTAGAAGGCCTCCAAGTTCCCTCCCAACTCTGTTATTCTGCATTTAAGTTTCTTCTGCCGTGCATTGGGGATAAAAGGAAAGGGACATTATGAAAATATATCATATAAAACCAGGTTACATTTGCACTGTGGTTAGGGAGACCTGAAGCCAAGTGCTTTATCTTCTTTGAAAAGCATTAGATGAAAGCTTTGACTGAACTAAGCCATGATAGATAGTCGAGGTCAATATTCATAACCCAGAATGTGATTAAGTCTCATTGATTACATGATTTGGTCCTGAGATGCCACGTTTATTGAGAAATGCTTCCCCCCCCCCCCCCAAGCAGGTCGAAGATTGTCAGATACTCTTCCAACATGCAGGTGTTTTTTTTATCCTGAGCATGTGAGGGAAAGGTTATTTCCATAACTTAATTACACTTTCTATTAATCCCACCCGATGCTTTGTAAATGCAGAATTACAGGCACCAAAAATAATAACGCTATTGTTTCTGATCAACACTTGAGACTGATGATTGGAAAGGATTTAGCATGTCTTGCATCGACAAAAACCAGCTGCAGATCTTCCTTACAGCACACGAATTGACAGCCCCAAAATGTAATTTTTGTCCATGTTCATATCTGTGCTTCAGTCTGGTTGGCAAATTAAATGGAGGAGCACTGCATTTTACAAAGGTTAGCTAATAAAATACTATATAAAAAGGGCACTGGATTGGTTTTCAGGAATTCTGCCCAATTTTTGGTGGAGGGTCCTTGGTGCCCTCTGAACTTGGTTATTTTCTTGCAGATGTTTCATTACCCAACTAGGTAATATCATCAGTGCTAGAGAAGAGTTTACTCTCTGCTATATAGAATGGAATGGAATAGAAACATAGAAATATAGAAATATAGAAGACTGACGGCAGAAAAAGACCTCATGTTCCATCCAGTCTGCCCTTATACTATTTCCTGTATTTTATCTTAGGATGGATATATGTTTATCCCAGGCATATTTAAATTCAGTTCCTGTGGATTTACCAACCACGTCTGCTGCAAGTTTGTTCCAAGGATCTACTACTCTTTCAGTGAAATAATATTTTCTCACGTTGCTTTTGATCTTTCCCCCAACTAACCTCAGATTGTGTACCCTTGTTCTTGTGTTCACTTTCCTATTAAAAACACTTCCCTCCTGAACCTTATTTAACCCTTTCAACATATTTAAATTTTTCAATCATGTCCCCCTTTTCCCTTCTGTCTTCCAGACTATACAGATTGAGTTCATGAAGTCTTTCCTGATACGTTTTATGCTTAAGACCTTCCACCATTCTTGTAGCCCATCTTTGGACCCATTCAATTTTGTCAATATCTTTTTGTAGGTGAGGTCCATGGAATGGAATGGAATGGAGTAGAGTAGAGTTGAGTTTAGTAGAGTAGAGTAGAGTAGAGTAGAGTAGAATAGAATAGAATAGAATAGAATAGAATAGAATTCTTTATTGGCCAAGTGTGATTGGACACGAAAGGAATTTGTCTTGGTGCATGTGCTCTCAGTGTATATTAAAGAAAATACTGTATAGATTTGTCAAGAATCATGTGGTACAACACTTAGTGATTGTCTTAGGGGTCAAATAAGCAATGAAGAAACAATCAATATTAATAAAAATCTTAGGATACAAGCAACAAGTTACAGTCATACAGTCCTAAGTGGGAGGAAAAGGATTATAGGAATGATGAGAATAAAACTAGTTGAAATAGAAGTGCAGACTTAGTAAAAGGTTTGACAGTGTTGAGGGAATTATTCGTTTAGTAGAGTGATGGCGTTCGGGGAAAAACTGTTCTTGTGTCTAGTTGTCTTGGTGTGCAGTGCTCTGTAGCGACGTTTTGAGGGTAGGAGTTGGAACAGTTTATGTCCAAGATGCGAGGGGTCAGTAAATATTTTCACCGCCCTCTTTTTGACTCATGCAGTATACAGGTCCTCAATGGAAGGCAGGTTGGCAGCAATTGTTTTTTCTGCAGTTCTGATTCTCCTCTGAAGTCTGTGTCGGCCTTATTGGGTTGCAGAACCAAACCGGATAGTTATAGAGGTGCAGATGACAGACTCAATGATTCCTCTGTAGAACTGTATCAGCAGCTCCTTGGGCAGTTTGAGCTTCCTGAGCTGGCGCAGAAAGAACATTCTTTGTTGTAATTTTTTGATGATGTTTTTGATGTTAGGTGACCATTTTATATCTTGAGATATGATATAACCTAAAAATTTGAAGGTCTCTACTGTTGATACTATGCTGTCTAATATTGTGAGAGGTGAAAGGATGGAAGGGTTTCTCCTAAAGTCTATCACCATTTCTATGGTTTTAAGTGTGTTCAGTTCTAGGTTGTTCCAGTCACGCCACAAGGTTAGTTGTTCAACCTCCCTTCTGTATGCGGGAGTATACTTATACTTATATGTATATAAGTGGCTTGCCCTGTAAGCATTGGTGGAAGTGTTCTTGGAAGTTCCTTGTTTAGGCCATTATTCACTATTGGATTGTCTGATATAATCCGTTTCGGACCTGCCCTATGGTGGCTGAGATGTCCTGATCAAGCCCCGCCTCTTTTTAATACATGCATCTGTATTGCACCAACATACAAAAGGGGCGGGGCTTCCATGGTGGGAATGCCTGAGGAATTCTGGGAGTTGAAGTCCCGGCTGACAGCTCCCTGGCTGCTGTGGGAAGTGCCACCGCCCAGTTGTCACCTTCAGAAACAGCCGAGACACTTCTCGGCGGTCTCCCCGAACGCCGAACCGGAGGTTCCACAAAAGTTCGGGTTCGGGTTCAGGTTTGGGAGAGCGCCGGGAAGCCCCCCGACTGTTCCGGAAGGTGACAGCTGGGCAGCGGCGCTTCCTGGCACTTTCCCGAGCGCCAAACTCGAAAGTTCAGTAAAAGTTCGGGTTCGGGTGCCGAACCCAAACTTTTTTTAAAATTCAGGTGCTGAACCTGAACTTTGTTGGGTTCTCCCAACACTACTCGTGTTCTCTGAATTCTCTGTTTTGGTTTGGATTCTGTGTGGAAAGGAGAGCGCAAATTAAATGGCTTTTGCAGTCATTGGGCTCTTCTTGCTGACATCTTGGGTGATTTATGTCTGTGTTGGCTTTGTCTCTTTCTGCCTTTTGTGTGTACTTCCTCAGTCAGCAGTAAAGCAGATTGCTCTCTAACCTTACATCTTTGGCTGGCCTGCTTGCTATGTAATTAGTTCTTAATAAGAGACAGAAAGACAACTTCAAACACATAAGTCACTGCGAGATGCCTATGACAACAAATTGGATTTCAGCAGATTTGCAAGCAGAGTCGATCACTTCTGTGGTGCACTTGGTAAAGACCAAGGCAAGCCTTCGCTTCATTTCAAATAAACATTTAACTTTTTGAAGGAGAACCTGAAATGGGGTTTCCAGTTTGAAATGAACACGCTTAACAGAGTTGCAATGACTCGGATTATGGTTTGTCGGGGATGCCCTGAATTCAAGATGGCAGCCCAGGCCATGTTACTAAAGCCCCCCCCCCCCCCCCCCTGGACATAGAAAAAGAGATCTCGGTTTCAGTTGCATGCCTGTGGCTTCCATCTTAAATTTTAGACCCCCCCCCCCTCCGCGTTCCTTCTTTTACCCATCTTTTCCTTCCTTCCTTCCTTCCTTCCTCCCCCCTTTCCTCCATGTTCTTCCTCCCTCCCTCCCTTCTTCTTCTCTTCCATTTCCTCCATCTTCCTTCCTTCCTTCCTTCCTCCCTCATTCACACATTCACTCACTCACTTCTTCATTCCTTTCCCTTCCCTCCACATTCCTTCTTTTCTCCCTTTTCCAGTCTTTCCTTCTCACATATTCCTTCCTTCCTATCTTCCTTCCTTCCTCCCTCCCTCTTTCCTTCCCTTTGCTCCATGTTGCTTCCTTCTCTCCTTCTCTCCTTCCTTCCTCCCATTTTCCTCCCTTCCTCCTCCCTCAATATTTTATTCCTCCTTCCCATTTCCATTCCTTTTTTCTCCTTTCCTTCTTCCCCCCACTTTCCTTCCTTCCCTGCCTCCCATCCTTCCTTCCTTCTTTCCTCCCTCCCTCCTTTCCTTTCCTCCATCGTCCTTCCTTTTCCCTTCCTTCTGTTTTCCCATTTCCTTCCTTCTCCCTCACTTTCTTCTTTCTTCCCTTTTCCATTCCTTTTTTCCCTTTTCCTTCTCCCTCCTTCCTTCCTTTTCCCTTCCTTCCATTTTCCCATTTGCCACCCCAAGTCTTCGGAGAAGGGTGGCATACAAGTCAAATTGATAGATAGTGAGATAGATAGATAGATAGATAGATAGATAGATAGATAGATAGATAGATAGATTATAGTTGGATGGATAGATAGATAGATAGATAGATAGATAGATAGATAGATAGATAGATAGATAGATAGATAGATTATAGTTGGATAGATAGATAGATAGATAGATAGATAGATAGATAGATAGATAGATTATAGTTGGATAGATAGATAGATAGATAGATAGATAGATAGATAGATAGATAGATAGATAGATTATAGTTGGATGGATGGATGGATGGATGGATGGATGGATGGATAGATAGATAGATAGATAGATAGATAGATAGATAGGTAGGTAGGTAGATAGATAGATAGATTATAGTTGGATGGATAGATAGATAGATAGATAGATAGATAGATAGATAGATTATAGTTGGATGGATGGATGGATGGATAGATAGATAGATAGATAGATAGATAGATAGATAGATTATAGTTATATGGATAGATAGATAGATAGATAGATAGATAGATAGATAGATTATAGTTGGATGGATAGATAGATAGATAGATAGATAGATAGATAGATAGATTATAGTTGGATGGATAGATAGATAGATAGATAGATAGATAGATAGATAGATAAATTTCCTTCCTTACTTCTCCCCCGCTTCCTTCCTTCTTCCCTTTTCTATTCCTTTTTTCACTTTTCCTTCTTCCCCCTCTTCCTTCCTGCCTGCCTTCCTTCCTCAAAGGGAAATACTGGCTTTTTATAAAGGAAAAAAAAATTCTATCCCAGACTTAGAAAACCAACCCGGGTTCCCCTCTGCCTTTTCTCGGAGGCTCTAATCGCTGGTCTGAGCTCAGTGCTCCTGTTCTGCTGAGAATGAAATGGGTGCCTTTCCTGTCAATTAGAGGGGGGACAGCTGGAGCTTCTCCTCTGTCTGTTGAAATGTGGGCATATTGCATGTCAAGGGGAAAATAACAAATGCAGCAGGCTAGCATCCCCATCTGTCACCAATGGAGGCAGTGGGGAAGCCAAGGGGCGGGCTTTGCTTTGGAGAAGATGTCGGATCCAAGGAAAAACAAAGTCCTTCTGGACTTTGCAAGATACGCTCCACATCCTTTTGCAGAACCAGCTCTAGAACGAGGCACCATCAATTAGAATCAGAACTTAGAAACATAGAAGATTGACGGCAGAAAATGACCTCATGGTCCATCCAGTCTGCCCTTATACTATTTCCTGTATTTTATCTTAGGATGGATCTATGTTTATCCCAGGCATGTTTAAATTCAGTTACTGTGGATTATCCCAGGCATGTTTAAATTCAGTTACTGTGGATTTACCAACCATGTCTGCTGGAAGTTTGTTCCAAGTGTCTACTACTCTTTCAGTGAAATAATATTTTCTCACGTTGCTTTTGATCTTTCCCCCAACTAACTTCAGATTGTGTCCCCTTGTTCTTGTGTTCACTTTCCTATTAAAAACACTTCCCTCCTGAACCTTATTTAACCCTTTAACATAAATGTTTTGATCATCCCCCCCTTTCCATTCTGCCGTCCAGACTATACAGATTGAGTTCATTAAGTCTTTCCTGATACGTTTTATGCTTAAGACCTTTTATAACATTCTTGTAGCCCGTCTTTGGACCCGTTCAATTTTATCAATATTTTTTTGTAGGTGAGGTCTCCAGAACTGAACACAGCATTCCAAATGTGGTTTCACTAGCGCTCTATACAGCGGGATCACAATCTCTCTCTTCCTGCTTGTTATACCTCTAGCTATACAGCCAAGCATTCTACTTGCTTTCCCTACTGCCTGACCACACTGTTCACCCATTTTGAGACTGTCAGAAATCACTACCCCTAAATCCTTCTCTTCTGAGGTTTTTGCTAACACAGAACTGGCAGAACGAGTTAATTATATTAATTGGATTTTTTTATTTGTTTTGTTTGTTTGTTTGTTTGTTTGTTTGTTTTATTTGTCATACCAATATAGTATTATATTGTAGCATGCTTAACATAATATAAGTGTAAAATATAGATAGAAAAAGACAAAAAGACATTAGGACAGGAACGGTAGGCAGAAAGGTGCACTTATGCACACCCCTTAGATTTTAGATTTTGATATTGTATACTGTTTTTATTATGTTGTGACCAGTAAAGGGCTACCAAATTTTTTACTGCCACACGGTAGGCATGGCTTATGCATTTTCTTTCAACATCTTTCAGAGCAGATTGGATGCTTTGGGGTGGAGCTTCATTTTTGCTACCCCATTGTGTCCCCCCCCCCCCGTCCGAGCATTAACCCACCCCTGGTTGTGAGCCGCCCTGAGTCCTTGGAGAGGGGCAGCATAGAAATCCAATCAATCAATCAATCAACACATACATACATACATACATACATACATACATACATACATACATACATACTGTTGTGGTTGCTCTGGCCCAGCTCCTGCCCTAGGGAATGGGGAGGTGGATGCAGGGGAAACTTCAACATGTCACAGGCCTGTGTTACTGCCGACAGAATCAGTTCAGAGTTTAGTTTCCTCGGATGAAGAAGAAGGTGGGAGTGACTTGGCAGAGGGGGACTTGGCACACAGCCCAGGCAGTCAATCTCCCTTATCTTCCATTGATTCAGATGATGACATTTTGGACCCACGCAAGTGCAGAATTATGCGTAGAAGAGACCAAGTAAGAACATATTACAGGAAAGAAATAAGGGAGGCCACCTGTGTTTGGGTGGTGCTCCAATAATTAGGGCTGCTGCTATAAATAGCAGCATGTGGGTTTGGCCATTGTGGAAGAATATCTGATCGGAGTTCATCAGGAATCCTGGGTTGCTAGACTTTGTTGCTTTTTCACGTCTTTGAAACCAAAGCAGAGCAACGTGTCACTTCGTTGGAAGAAGAAGGGGTGTGAAGTTTCTTCACAGCTGCTAGCTAAGTACTTAATGAGTGCTTAAGTGACATTGTACAGACTACCCGGTTGTTTTGGGAAGAGTGCTCTTTGCAATACAAAAAGAGTGCTTTGTTTATTTTGAATTTTGTGATAAAGAACATTGTTATGAATTTTCAAATGTATGTGTGTCTGAAAATTGTACCCTTGAATTTTCAGGAGGCTCCTATCAGAGAGCCCGGCAGAACACATACATACATACATACGTACGTACGTACATACATACATACATACATACATACATACATACATACATACGTACATACATACATACATACAGGGAGTATGTGGATCTATTCATATAAGTGGCATGGCTCTTGGTGAAACTACATCGAAGGTGATCGTGTCCATGCATCTCCATGATGGAGCTGGATTGCAAAGTGCGGTGGAGATGAAATGCACATTTATCTAGGAAAAGCTCCAAAGCCTATTTTTTTTCCCTCCCATCCCCATGTCTCATGAATATGCATGAGCTGGGAATTAACCCCTTTTAAGTGCCGGGCTAGTCTTGATCCTGCCGCCGTTCCAAAAACAGCCACACATGCGCAGCCAGACATTGACCCACTTCTTGCTTGCAGAGAGAAGCCAAGGATGCTCCAATCAGCGCATGAAAAATGGGTAGGCAATGAATGCAGTGGTGATTGGGTATCAGAACTGCCAATCAAAGGATGGTAACGCAGGGCACTTCCTCTGGATTTATATTCTAGAGCAGTGAGGGTGAACCATTTTTGGTTCGCGTGGTAAAAATGGGGGTATGTGGGTGTGCTAGCATGCGCATATCCCCATGCTGTTCCCTGCAAATGTGAATAGGTATTTCTGAAGCCTGGTAGGCAGTGGTGGTCCGGAGAGCAGTATCGGTATGAACCCATTGATTTTTGGCAAATTTTTTCCTGGTGTCTCCATGTGAGAAGAAGACCTCCCCCCACCCCAATCTCCCTCTTCAATGGAATGGAAACTGCAGTTTAATGTTCCCAAATGTAAAATAATGCACTTAGGCAAAAGGAATCCTCAGTCTGAGTATTGTATTGGCAGTTCTGTGTTAGCAAAAACTTCAGAAGAGAAGGATTTAGGGGGAGTGATTTCTGACAGTCTCAAAATTATTATTATTATTATTATTATTATTATTATTATTATTATTATTATTATCATCATCATCATCATCATCATCATCATTATTAGACTAGATGGATCATGAGGTCTTTTTCTGCTGTCAGTCTTCTATGTTTCTATTATTATTATTATTAGATTTATATGCCTCCCTTTTCCGAAGACTCGGGGCAAACGGTGCAGTCAGGCGGTATGGTAAGCAAGTAGAATGCTTGGCTGCATAGCTAGAGGTATAACAAGCAGGAAGAGGGAGATTGTGATCCCACTATATAGAGCGCTGGTGGGACCACATTTGGAATACTGTGTTCAGTTCTGGAGACCTCACCTACAAAAAGATATTGACAAAATTGAACGGGTCCAAAGACGGGCTACAAGAATGTTGGAAGGTCTTAAGCATAAAACGTATCAGGAAAGACGTAATGAACTCAATCTGTATAGTCTGGAGGACAGAAGGAAAAGAGGGGACATGGTCGAAACATTTAAATATGTCAAAGGGTTCAATAAGGTTCAGGAGAGAAGTGTTTTTAATAGGAAAGTGAACACAAGAACAAGGGGACACAATCTGAAGTTAGTTGGGGGAAAGATCAGAAGTAATGCCAGAAAATATTATTTGACTGAAAGAGTAGTAGATGCTTTGAACAAACTTGGAACAAACTTCCAGCAGACGTGGTTGGTAAATCCACAGTCACTGAATTGAAACATGCCTGGGAGAAACATATATCCATCCTAAGATAAAATACAGGAAATAGTATAAGGGCAGACTAGATGGACCAGGAGGTCTTTTTCTGCCATCAGTCTTCTATATTTTTATATCTTAATGCTGACCCTTATTCTTCTCACAGTTAATACTGTTGAGCAATGCACCACGTATACTCTACCTGTGCATTTTGTTTTTCTTGCCTAAATGTAGAATTTTACTTTTTTTTCACCATTGAATTTCATTTAGATAGTGTCCATGGTTCAAGACTAGAAGACCTCCAATGTCCGTTCCAACTCTGTTATTGTGTTATCCCAACTGTTAGCCAAACCTGACCTTGCTTAGCTTCTCATCTCAGATGAGATCATGCACGTGCTGTTATTACCTGCTGGGATTCATCAAGGTTCTGCTTCACGCCCCTCCTCCTCCTCCTCCTCCTTTCTCTGTGCACCCTTTGGAGACACCATAATTGCAGCCATGATTACAGCCCACTCAAAGCCTTTAAAGACTTCAAGGGGAATGATAGCAGTGCTACCAAGCAGGACCCATCGTAACAGGATCACCGCTGACAAGTGATAAAAACCAACCGAGAAATCCAAGCAGCTAATTTATTTATTTATTTATTTAGTCCAATACACAATAATACACAATGAAGGTAATAGAGGACACCTTCGAGGAAATAGAATTAGAGAAAGAATAGAAGAGAGAGTATAGGATAAAATAATCAATGAGAGAATAGAAGAAAGATATAGGGATAGAAGAGAAGATATGTGGGATATAGGAGAGACAATAGAACTGGGGTCGGAAGGCACTCTAGTGTACTTATGCACGCCCCTTACTGACCTCTTAAGAATCTGGAGAGGTCAACCGTGGACAGTCTAAGGGTAAAATGTTGGGGATTAGGGGTTGAAACCACGGAGTCCGGTAATGAGTTCCACACTTCAGCAACTCTATTACTAAAGTTGGAAGGAAGGAAGGAAGGAAAGACAGGAAGGAGGGAAAGACAGGAAGGAAGGAAGGAACGAAGGAAGGAAGGAAGGAAGGAAGGAGAGAGGGGGGAGAGAGAGAGAAAGGAAGGGATGAATGAAAGAAAGAAAGAAGGAAGGAAGGAAGGAAGGAAGGAAGGAGAGAGAGGGAGAGAAAGGAAGGGAGGAAAGAAAGAAAGAAGGAAGGAAGGAAGGGAAGGAAGGGAAGGAAGGGAAGGAAGGGAAGGAAGGGAAGGAAGGAAGGAAGGAAGGAAGGATCAAAAGCTGATACAGAATTGCATGCAGTGCCGGCAATTAGGCAAACGTTTATCCTACATAATAATTATTTTTTCATTCCCCATGCATGAAAAATCCAAGCTTTTGATGTTTTGATTGATTTGGGGAGTAGAGTAAAATGAAAATGTCTACCCTTGATCTGGGAGCACTCAGTCTCAAGTTATCCACCTCCAATTGTCTCTTTGACAACACAGGAACTCCAACCAAGCGTTATTAAACGTGACTGTATCTCACAGCACAGGCAAAAGTTTTGAGGACTAAATTAAAGAGAAAGTGATAAAATAGAAAGTGCACCCTTGGTAAGCATAGATTATCCAGGGATTTAAATAGAACACGAGTATCCAGGGAAACAAGGAGGCGAAAACTTTCTCAACCTATACTACAAAGAAATGATAATGTTGTATCAGAGCATGGATTCTATATCAATTCAAATAATTGCGCCACTTAGTAAAACAAAGGCAGATGTACCTGCAGCCAGTATCAGTGATATGATAGGATCATTGCATTGCACCTCATTGGCTACTGAT
The DNA here is from genome assembly GCF_031021105.1 of Erythrolamprus reginae. Classification (NCBI taxonomy): domain Eukaryota; kingdom Metazoa; phylum Chordata; class Lepidosauria; order Squamata; family Dipsadidae; genus Erythrolamprus; species Erythrolamprus reginae. Next base: position 10,149,134 of record NC_091952.1, read on the forward strand.
TGGTCTCCGAATGCAGTTGAAAATGTTAGTTATGACCTATAAAGCCCTACATAGAAACATAGAAGACTGACAGCAGAAAAAGACCTCATGATCCATCTAGTCTGCCCTTATACTATTTTCTGTATTTTATCTTAGGATGAATATATGTTTATCCCAGGCATGTGTAAATTCAGTTACTGTGGATTTACCAACCACATCTGCTGGAAATTTGTTCCAAGCATCTACTACTCTTTCAGGAAAATAATATTTTCTAACGTTTCTTCTGATCTTTCCCCCAACTGACCTCAGATTGTGTCCCCTTCTTCTTGTGTTCACTTTCCTATTAAAAACACTTCCCTCCTGGACCTTATTTAACCCTTTAACATATTTAAATGTTTCGATCATGTCCCCCCCCCCCTTTCCCTTCTGTCCTCCAGACTATACAGATTGAGTTCATGAAGTCTTTCCTGATATGTTTTATGCTTAAAAATAAATATTAACTCTAAAATTCCATCAGGGCGCAGATCGGAGAGTTGGGGGAGAGTGCAAAAGGTATACTTTACTTATTTATTTGTTCTATTTCTAGGTTGGCCTCCTCCTAAGACTCAGAGTGGCTTATAACATATTAATACATAACAGTGGAAGAAATCGAAATTAAATAAAACAATACTATCAAAACATCACTATAAAAAGCCCCTTAATTTAAAAAAATCTCACAGACAGCCCACAATTCTCTCATATCTCCAACAGTCATGCAAAAATGGGTGCTGGCACAAGGCAACGAAGTTCAACAGCCCCACGGATGTGTTTTTAAGCTTTTCCGGACGGCCAGGAGAGTGGGAATAGTACGGATCTCCGTGGGGAGTTGATTCCAGAGGGCAGGGGCAACCACAGAGAAGGCCCTTCCCCAAAGGGCCCGCCAGCCGGCATTGTCTCGATGATGGGACCTGGAGAAGGACAACCCTGTGAGCCCTAACCGGTCGATGGGATACGTGAGGCAAGAGACTATCCTGTAGGTCAGTGTTTTTCAACCAGTGTGCCGCAGCACACTAGTGTGCTGTGAGACATGGTCAGGTGTGACAAGGAGAAATTAAACATGGGTCCCCAAACTACCATTCCTGCCAGAATATCTCTTTTGTGTTCATTGAAACGGGCCCAGGTTTCACACTGTGAGTATAATAATAATAATAATAATAATAATAATAATAATAATAATAATTGACATTGCAATCCCAGGGGAGAGCAGAATTGAGGAGAAGCAGCTAGAGAAATTAGTGAAATGCAAAGATCTAAAAATCGAGCTGCAATGACTCTGGCATAAGCCAGTGAAAGTGGTCCCAGTGGTACTTGGCACGCTGGGCGCAGTGCCAAAGGATCTCAGCAGACATTTGAAAACCATCGGAATTGACAAAATCTCCATCTGTCAATTGCAAAAGGCTGCTTTACTGGGATCGGCAAACATAATTCGCCCCTATATGACGCAATCCTAGGTGTTTGGGAAGCACCTGACTGGTGATGAAATACAAAATCTCGTTTGCTGTGTTATATTGACATAATAATAATAATAATAATAATAATAATAATAATAATAATAATAATATATTAGATTTGTATGCCGCCCCTCTCCAAGGACTAGATACATTTAGAATACATACAATAAATACATTTAGAAACTATATTATTAACTACAGTGTATGTATAGTATGTACTGTGTTAGAGTGTCATTTTGGTTGGTGGTGTGCCCCAGGATTTTGTAAATGTAAAAAATGTGCCGCGGCTCAAAAAAGGTTGAAAATCACTGTTGTAGGTTTATTTATTTATTTGTTTGTTTGTTTGTTTGTTTATTGTTAGAGTTGGAAGGGGCCATGTGAGTCATCAAGTCCAACCCCCTGCCTACGTAGGAACCCTATTGCATCCTAGCCAAATGGCAGTCCAATTTCCTATTTAAAATGTCCCGAGTATTGGAGTACACAACGTCCGCTGGTAGGTTGTTCCACTGGTTGATCGTTCTGACTGTCAAGAAGTTCTTCCTTATTTCCAGGTTGAATCTCTCCTTGGTCAGCTTCCAGCCGTTGTTCCTCATCCGGCCCTCCGGTGCCCTGGAGAATAAAGTTATCCCCTCCTCTCTGTGACATCCCGTCGTATACCTGTACACTGCTATCATGTCCGCTCTGGCCCTCCTTTTCTCTAGGCTATCCATGCCCAGTTCCCGCAGTCTCTCTTCGTAAGTCTTGGTTTCTAGACCCCTGATCATCTTGGTTTCTCTTTTCTGCACCTTCTCCAGAGTTTCAATGTCTTTTTTGAAATGTGGTGACCAGAACTGAACACAGTACTCCAGGTATGGTCTGACCAGGGCGTAGTAGAGTAGTATCAAGACTTCCCTGGTCTTGGAGTGTATTCCCCTGTTGATGCAGCTTAGGATTGTATTGGCTTTTTTGGCTGCTGCTGCACATTGTTGGCTCATGTTTAGTTGATTATCCACCAAGACTCCGAGATCTCTTTCGCTGTCGCTACTGCTGAGAGGGGTTTCTCCCAGGCTGTATGTATGTCCAGGGTTTTTTTTTTACCTTGGTGAAGGACTTTGCTCTTGTCGATGTAATCAGGTCCTAAGCCATTTAGGGCTTTAAAGGTCAACACAAACACTTTGAATTGCGTTCGAAGACTAGTTGGCAACCAATGCAGCTTGCGGAGTGATGACGAAACATGGGCATATCTGGGAAGGCCCATGACAGCTCGCGTGGCTACTACTTCCTAGGGGGGGCATATCAGAAAATAATTGAGAATCACTGACTTATGCCAACAAGTACCATCCTCTTGAAGAAGAATAAAGCATATGATTTTCTATTGTTTCACTCCTAGCCCATCATGCAGAGATAACCTCTGCTTACCATGGGTGGTTTGAGATTCTGAGTGATCCGCTTTTAGCCAAACAACTAATAACGGGGTTTCCTATGCTTTTTATCAATGCCCCAGCTCAAGGACAAGCATGCTCATCCTTGAAATGCCTGGCCTAATGGACATGTTTTTCTGCACAAATTTACTTCCCGCTCTCAAAATTAGCCTTTTTTTTCTTTCTTAAGACGACAGTTACTGCCTTCTTTCTCTATTTAAATTTTCAATTACATCAGCTCTCCGATGCTCATTAGAGGGGGAAAAACACACTCCTGTCTTCATTAAACACATAAACTAACTTTGCAGCAAGAAGACCGAGTGCGGGTGAAGAGGGTAATGGCTTAATTTTCTTCATTTTGGAGAATAACATCTCTTGTCCTGGAGCAATATCCTTCTAAATGCAACGTGTCGTTTCGGTCTCCATTTAGACTGCTAGTTTGACTGGAGCATCATTGGTAAAATTGAGGTGGTGGTGGTAGTAGGGAGAATTGCTCGTTTTCTATGGTCCTCTGCATCATGGAGGCTGCTGGCTTGAAAGAATATGCGGAATATAAACGCCATCTCCACCCTCGTCCCTGTCATAAGCGGCGTTCCCCAGGGAAGCGTACTAGGTCCTACTCTCTTCATTCTCTACATCAATGATCTCTGTGACCATATCGAAAGCAACTGTGTTCTTTTTGCCGATGATGTGAAACTTTTCAACACCACTGATAACACATTTACTCTCCAAAAAGACCTGGACTTTATCTCAGACTGGTCTAACACCTGGCAACTTCAAATATCAACCAACAAATGCTCTATCCTCCACATTGCCAAAAGAATCCTAACCGCACATACGAACTGAATAGACAATCTCTCACTGCCAACCCACATTCTGTAAAGGACCTTGGAATACTAATATCGAATGACCTAAGTGCTAAAGCCCACTGCAACAATATAGCCAAAAAAGCCTCTAGAGTTGTCAACCTGATCCTACGCAGCTTCTGCTCAGGCAACCTCACCCTACTCACAAGAGCCTATAAAACTTTTGCCACACCTATCCTAGACTACTGCTCATCTGTCTGGAACCCATACCACATCTCAGACATCAACACCCTTGAAAATGTCCAAAGATATTTCACCAGAAGAGCCCTTCACTCCTCCACTCGAAACAGAATATCCTACGAAAATAGACTAACAATCCTGGGCCTAGAAAGCCTAGAACTACGATGCCTAAAACACGATCTGAGCATTGCCCACAAGATCATATGCTGCAATGTCTTACCAGTCAATGACTACTTCAGCTTCAACCGCAATAACACAAGAGCACGCAACTTAATACGAACCGCGCCAAACTTGACTGTAAAAAATAAACATATATCCATTGTAAGATAAAATACAGGAAATAGTATAAGGGCAGACTAGATGGACCATGAGGTCTTTTTCTGCTGTCAGTCTTCTATGTTTCTAAATATGATTTCAACAATCGAATTATCGAAGCTTGGAACTCACTACCGGACTCAATTGTGTCAATCCCTAACCCCCAACACTGCACCCTTAGACTCTCCACAATTGACCTCTCTAGGTTCCTAAGAGGCCAGTAAGGGGCGTACATAAGTGTACTGGTGTGCCTTTCGTCCCCTGTCCAATTGTCTTTCCTTTTTTTCACCTATCTTATATATTCTCTTCCTTTCATATATCCTCTCCTCTAAGTTCACTTTCACCCTCTTTTATATTATCACATGTCTATTTTCTTCCTATGTATTTATGTATTGGACAAATGAATAAATAAAATAAAAAATATATACGATGTCCATAGCTCCGTATCAGGATTGTAGAAGGCGGGAGCCTGAGCCATACCCAAGTTCATGTTGCTCGGCGGGACTTCGACCTCCTCGTCGCCACTGTAAAATCAGTGCACTGGAGACAGCTTCAGTGGTAGAACGATTCATTCTGAGTCAGTCAATCAGTGACACTTTTTTCCCATTCAGACATAACACCTACCAATTTGCCGTTTTGTTTACAGGGTTCAGACACCAAAGCCTCTAGATCAGGGATGGCAAACCTTTTTTTTCCTCGGGTACCTTGCAATACTGCACTCTAACCACTGCACCACCGAGGCTCTTGGGGCGGTTTAAATTGCCAGCTGCCTGTGTTATCTCTGCCCCAGGTCATCGAAAATGCTCAGAAGTCACATTTTTAGGGTAATTTTCGAATGGTCACTAAACAAATGTTTCTTTTAAATCAAGGACTATCTGTACATTATCTCCTTTTTAAGTGTTTGAACTTGTGGCAGGAAGGAAACTGACTATCATCTTCAGAGCTGTGAGATTCATCCTTCTTCTTTGATACAGTTCCACATAAAGAGCTGATAGATAAATTAGTGAAGATTGGACTTAATCCCTGGATAGTTCAATGGATTTCAGGCTGGCTGAACCTTAGACATCAGAGAGTTATTGTTAATGGCGAGTATTCTGAGCAGAGTCAGGTTACAAGCGGTGTGGTACAAGGGTCTGTTCTGGGTCCTATTCTTTTTAATATGTTTGTGAGTGACATAGGGGAAGGTCTGGTAGGGAAGGTTTGCCTATTTGCCAATGACTCTAAAGTGTGCAATAGGGTTGATATTCCTGGAGGGGTCTGTAATATGGTAAATGATTTAGCTTTACTAGATAAATGGTCAAAGCAATGGAAACTGCAGTTTAATGTTTCCAAATGTAAAATAGTGCACTTGGGGAAAAGGAATCCTCAATCTGAGTATTGCATTGGCAGTTCTGTGTTAGCAAAAACTTCACAAGAGAAGGATTTAGGGGTAGTGATTTCTAACAGTCTCAAAATGGGAGAGCAGTGTGGTCGGGCAGTAGGAAAAGCAAGTAGGATGCTTGGCTGCATAGCTAGAGGTATAACAAGCAGGAAGAGGGAGATTGTGATCCCCTTATATAGAGGGCTGGTGAGACCACATTTGGAATACTGTGTTCAGTTCTGGAGACCTCACCTACAAAAAGATATTGACAAAATTGAACGGGTCCAAAGACGGGCTACAAGAATGGTGGAAGGTCTTAAGCATAAAACGTATCAGGAAAGACTTAATGAACTCAATCTACATAGTCTGGAGGACAGAAGGAAAAGGGGGGACATGATCAAAACATTTAAATATGTTAAAGGGTTAAATAAGGTTCAGGAGGGAAGTGTTTTTAATAGGAAAGTGAACACAAGAACAAAGGGACACAATCTGAAGTTAGTTGGGGGAAAGATCAAAAGCAACATGAGAAAATATTATTTCACTGAAAGAGTAGTAGATCCTTGGAACAAACTTCCAGCAGACGTGGTTGGTAAATCCACAGTAACTGAATTTAAACATGCCTGGGATAAACATATATCCATTGTAAGATAAAATACAGGAAATAGTATAAGGGCAGACTAGATGGATCATGAGGTCTTTTTCTGCTGTCAGTCTTCTATGTTTCTATGTTTCTTACTTACTGCTAACATTTTATGTTGACTAGTCTAAAAAGCAACATCGGAGCCCTTGACTTCTCTTTTTAATTGCACATTTGGATATTTCAAACTTATTTTTTAACCCCCCGAGCTTGTTTTTGATCATGCAAAATGATTTCAAAAGCCCAGCTTCAAAACGAAACGGGAGGAGAAGGAGACTCGGCTTAAACCTAATCAGGGTCACTCCGGTGTTTGAAGTGTTGATGGAAAATCTGTGATCAGCTTTTAATGAAAAATGGGGCTAGCTTGTCAAAAACCGAGAACCGGTGGGGAACCCATGGAGACGTTTGTCTTCCCCTTCAAGTTCTTGCTATTTTTTAAATCAAACTTAAGTCAAAAGGGGATCAGAGAACTGGAAGCAAGCAAGCAATGATGTTTATTTATTTTATTTTTTTTTATTTTATTTTATTTTATTATTTTTATGCTGCCCTTCTCTTTAGACTCAGGGCAGTTTACAACATGTTAGCAGTAGCCCTTTTTAACAGACCCAGCATATTGGCACCACAATCTGTAAATCTCTTAGAGAGGACTGTAAAAGATTATGACCTTCTTTGCCACAGTTGTTAAGTGAAGTTTTTTTAAGTGAATCCGAACTATTCAAAATTTCTGCTAGCGGTTAGGGTTAGGGTTAGAACCTGTCTGAACCTGCTAGCTTCCCCCTTCCACAAAACCAACCCCTCCTTCCCCTCACCCTCCCCTCACTCCAGGTCACCAACCCGAAAAGATTGGGGAAGTCTTGAGTTGCAAAATGGCTGCCACGCTTCTATTTTAGGCATAGGTTAAATTTGCATGGACATTATTTGCAAAGTAAATGTTGATTCAAGGGCGAAATGTTACCAGACAATTGACTATCAGATTGGTTGATATTTGAGAGATTCTTTTTTTTTTTAAGGAATTGTATTGTTATGCACATTCTACCTTGGACTCCTTCCAAAGAAATATCAATCAGTCAATCAATCAATGAACCCGTCTGTAATTACAGATTGCAGCAGATAGATGGACATGAATCGCTTCCTGCATTTGAATTTCATAAGGAAAAATCTGAATGCATGAAATGCATTTTGGGATGTGGGATAGTGTGGAATGCTGAAATATTTGAGCATTAATTCCTGTCGACATACATGTGCTCCTCAACTGACAACCACAATCAAGCCCCAAATTTATGCTGCTAAGTGAGATAATTATTGTTGTTATTATTGTTGCTGTTGTTATTATTATTATTATTATTATTATTATTATTAATTAGATTTGTATGCCACCCTTCTCCAAAAACTCAGGGCAGCTCACATAATAAATATAAAACAAAGTGTACAGGACAAATCTAATACATTAAAAAACTACAGCTAAAACCCCAATATATTAATCAAACAATCCAATCACACCATGCATCATATTTATTGATCAGGGGGGCAAGATCTAATTGCCCCAGGCCCGGTGACATAGGTGGGTCTTAAGACTCTTGCAGAAGGCGAGGAGGGTTGGGGCAGTACAAATCTCTGGGGGGGAGCTGATTCCAGAGGGCCGGAGCCCCCACAGAGGAGGCTCTTCTGCTAGGCCCCACAAACAACATTGTCTGGTTGATGGGACCTGGAGAAGGACAATTCTGTGGGACCTAACCCAGCGGTCAGGCAGTCCCGTAAGTAATCTGATCCGATGTCATGTAGGGCTTTGTAGGTCATTACAAACATTTTGAATTGCGTCCGGAAACCAATCAACAGTCAGTGCAGTCCGCAGAGTGTTGGAGAGACATGGGTATATCTAGGGAGACTCATGAGTCATGACCTCTCACGCGGCTGCATTCTGCATGATTTGTAGTTTCCGAACACTCTTCAAAGGTAGCCCCATGTAGAGAGCATTGCAGTAGTCGAATATCGAGGTGATAAGAGCACGAGTGACTGTGAGCAAGGACTCCCCGCCCAGATAGGTCCGGAACTGGTGCACTAGGCAAACCTGGGCAAACGCCCTCCTTGCCACAGCTGAAAGATGATGTTCTAGAGTCAGCTGTGGATCGAGGAGGACGCCCAAGTTGCAGACTTTCTCTGAGGTCGCAGCGGCTCAATGTTAATTGAATTTTGCCCGCATTCATTCATTCATTCATTCATTCATTCATTCATTCATTTAGTAAAATTTATATGCTGCCCCACTCCAGTGGACTCTGGGCAGCTCACAGTAGTAACAAGAATTAGAAAACAGTGTAAAAATACATTACAATATCAGTAACAGTAAAAAAATATCAAAGCATAATAACCCTTAAAAACCACACATACTCTCAATCACTCATCGTCCCAGGGCTGCCAGAATAACCAGGTCTTAACGGTTTTCCGGAAGGCTGGTAGGGTGGGATAGTATGGATCTCCGGGGGTAGTTGGTTCCAAAGCGTCAGAGCCACCACAGAGAAGGCCATGCCTGCAGTTCCGCCAACCGACATTGTTTGGTGGACAGAACATGGAGACGGCCAACTCTGTGGGCCCTTTTTTGGCCGCTGGGAGGTATGAGGTAGCAGGCGGTCCTGTAAACAGTCTGGTCCTGAGGCTTTAAAGATAATAACCAACACTTTTATGATCTTTCTGGCCACCGTTGTTAAGCAAATTGCTGCAATTGTTAACTCAAAATTGTGATACTCGTTGCAAAGGGAAATGCCATTTTTCACAATATCAACCTCTGAATGCCCCCGGAATTTTTCTTATTATTAGCAAATAATAAATTTATCACAGGGTGTAGCTCCTATCAGGGCAATTAGAAACAACTGCTGTTTCCAGTTCTGACCTTAATTGCAGAATTGCAGAACCTGGAAAGCCTTGTCTGTTAAGTGAAGTGGTGCTCTCAAAAGCAAAAATAATATCCCACAAGATGATGATGTTATTCAGTGCTGATGGAAATACGATAGAGATAATATTGGTCTAGAATGCAGGGCCCTCAGTTCCTCTTCCATTTGCAGCCAGTAGGAGATTTCCCCAGATTTTGCACTATTAGTTAGAGGTCAAAAAAACAAAGCAAAGCTAAGGTGGACAAGGTAATGTGTGGATGGAAGACCACTAGGAAATCCCAGTTGGTCAGATTGGAGAATTGACCAAATACCCTAGAACAGTGAGAGCAAAACCTTTTTGCTCAGGTGCCAAAAGGGCACGTGTGTGTGTGATAGCATGCATGCGCATGCCCGCACCCATAATGCAATGCCCTCCCTCCTGTACATGCCCCTCCTGCGCATGTGCGCAGATCTCAATGAAGCTTTCAGACTTCTGGTGGGCCCATTGAGTGTGTTTTTTGCTATCCAAAGGCTCCGGAGGCTTTCCTGAAGCCTGGAGAGTATTGTAATACTCCAATACTTCAGTACAGTGGTACCTCTACTTACGAAATTAATTTGTTCCGTAACCAGGTTCTTAAGTAGAAAAGTTTGTAAGAAGCAGCGATTTTTCCCATAGGAATCAATGTAAAAACAAATAATGTGTGTGATTGGGGAAACCACAGGGATGATGGAGGCCCTGTTTCCACCCAGGAAATTCCTAGAGAGGCCCCACAGAGGCTTCTCCCTGCCTTTTCCAACCCTGTTTCCTCCCAGGATATTCCTAGAGAGGCCCCACGGAGGCTTCTCCATGCCTTTTCCAGCCCTGTTTCCTCCCAGGAGATTCCCAGAGAGGCCCCATAGAGGCTTCTCCCTTTTCCAGCCCTGTTTCCTTCCAGGAGATTCCTAGAGAGGCCCCACAGAGGCTTCTCCCTGCCTTTTCCAGCCCTGTTTCTTCCCAGGAGGTTCCTAGACAGGCCCCAGGGAAGCTTCTCCCTGCCCTTTCCAGTTACAGTTTTGGAGGCTCAGGTTTGTACATGGAAAATGGTTCTTGAGAAGAGGGGAAAAAATCTTGAACACCCGGTTCTTATCTAGAAAAGTTTGTAAGTAGAGGCGTTTGTAGGTAGAGGTACCACTGTATTGTGAGATCCTTCACTATTTCACAAAACCTTTTGTTATCCCATGCACTCTGCAGGCCTCTCTAACCCTCTGCACCCTCCCCCTTTTTTTTTTTACAAAAATGGACCCATTTTTCAGCCTTTTTTTGCAAAATTAAGGCACACAGAGGGTTGGGGAGATGTGCAGAGTGCTCCTGGGGGCTGGGGAAAGGCAAAAACTGTCTTTTGCCCATTTTTTTCACAAAAATTGGGATGTTTTTGCCTCCCCCCCCCTTTCCCCAGGAACACTCTAAAGGCCTCCCAAGTCCTCAGCCCACACCGTTTTTGCAAATGGGACCTGGGGGTGAGGGTTTGGGAGGGCAAAAATGGCTGTATTTAGTGTATAAGATGCCCTGATATTTCTACCCTTCTGCAGGGGGGGGGGGTGTCTTATACACCAAAAAATATGGTGATTTCAAAGATCAGCAGTTTTCTCCCTGTTTTTGTGTGCGTTGGGAACAATTCTCACAAATGTTGCCTCTCCTTCAGCAGGTCTTCTATTTCTCTCTTCTTCCTTTTTCACTTTTAATTTCTCAAGGCATTTTATCTATTTTCTTTTTCCCTGTATAAAAATTAATTATCCTTGGTGGAGTTTATCGTACCCCAAAGGAAGAAGGGGGGCTGGTTTTCCAAGCCACAAGCTCTAAATGCTGCAGAGATGGCATTAGCCACAGATTATATTTCCTGCCTTGATGATGTGGGGATCATGATAATTTCTCTGTTACGGGTCAGCATGACAATCAGATTGTGTGATTTCCCTCTCTGTTGGATCCCTGCAATCCCACAGTTAGTAAATTGAATAGAATAAATTCTTCATTGGCCTAGTGTGATTGGACACACGAGGAATTTGTCTTTGGTGCATATGCTCTCAGTGTACATAAAAGAAAATATACATTTGTCAAGAATCATGTGGTACAACAATCAATGATTGTCATAGGGGTCAAATAAGCAATGAAGAAACAATCAATATTAATAAAAAATCTTAAGGATACAAGCAATAGGTTACAGTCATACAGTCCTAAGTGGGAGGAAATGGGTGATAGGAATGATGAGAGAAAACTAGTAGTAAAATACAGATACAGATTAACAAAGTTGGGTGGGATCTTGTAGGTTATGTAGTCTCAAAAATACCCAGATACTGCAACATTTCTGACAGATGGCAGAAATTTCTCTTGTTGAAAGTTTCCAACGATGAAGCTCCCACAACTTCTGAAGGCAACCTCTGTTCCATCACTGTCAGAAAAATTCTCCTTATTTCCAGATTGTTCAGTTTCCATCCATTAATCCTTGTCTGGCCTTCAGGTGCTTTGGAAAATAGCTTGACTCAAACTCAACCCAGACAAGACGGAGTGGCGGTGGGTCTTGCCTACCAAGGACAATTCCATCTGTCCGTCCATTACCCTGGGGGGGGGGAACTACTGACCCCCTCAGAGAGGGTTCGCAACTTGGCCGTCCTCCTCGATCCATAGCTGACATTGGAACATCATCTTTCGGCTGTGGCGAGGAGGGCGTTTGCCCAGGTTCGCCTGGTGCACCCGTTGCGGCCCTATCTGGACAGGGAGTCACTGCTCACAGTCACTCATGCCCTCATCACCTCGAGGTTCGACTACTGCAACGCTCTCTACATGGGGCTACCTTTGAAAAGTGTTCGGAAACTTCAGATCGTGCAGAATGCAGCCGTGAGAGCCATCGTGGGGCTTCCAAGATTCGCCCATGTTTCTTCAACACTCCGTGGCTTGCATTGGCTGTCAATCAGTTTCCAGTCACAATTCAAAGTGTTGGTCATGACTTTTAAAGCCCTACATGGCTTTGGACCAGACTACCTCCGGAACCGCCTGCTACCGCACGAATCCCAGCGACCGATAAGGTTCCACAGAGTTGGCCTTCTCCGGGTCCTGTCGACTAAACAATGTCGTTTGGCGGGCCCCAGGGGAAGAGCCTTCTCTGTGGCAGCCCCGGCCCTCTGGAACCAACTCCCCCCGGAGATTAGAATTGTCCCCACCCTCCCTGTCTTTCGTAAACTACTCAAGACTCATTTATACCGCCAGGCATGGGGGAGTTGAGATATTCCTTCCCCCTAGGCCATTACAAGTTATGCATGGTATGTCTGTGTGTATCTTTGGTTTTATAATAAGGGTTTTTAGTTGTTTTATTATTGGATTGTCACATGCTGTTTTTATCATTGTTGTTAGCCGCCCTGAGTCTACGGAGAGGAGCGGCATACAAGTCCAATAAATTATTATTATTATTATTGTTGTTGTTGTTGTTGTTGTTGTTGTTGTTATTATTATTATTATTATTATTATTATTATTATTATTATTATTATTGACCCCCTCTTCTTTGTGGCAGCCCCTCAAATATTGGAACACTGCTATCATGTCCTCCTTAGTCCTTCTCTTCATTAAACTAGACATATCCAATTCCTGCAACCGTTCTTTATATAGCTTCCCATACTTCTCTCACTACAGTCTCCAGAATGAGGCTTTGCTATGTTTGATATGGGCCTTGTGTTTTAACCATGGGAACAAGTTCAGCTCCATTGAGGTGAAACAGGTTGCCAATACTTGTTTCAACTCCTGTTAAAATGAGCCACCGTTATTCTGGAAAAATGTATATATAGCAAAATAGTCTTTAATGACCATTATAGAAAAACAACTAAACTGTAGTCTTATAGTTATTTTTATTTTATTTTTATTTTATTTATTTGATTTGTATGCCGCCCCTCTCCGCAGACATGTAAGCCAAAGGTACTAAGGTGCTACTTCTGATTTCATTGGAAAACAATAGTAACGATAAACATACTTCCTTAGATTTCAGTATCGCACGATTTAACAGGTGAATAAATTGAATTTTTAAATTATTTAATATTGGAGTTTGTATTTGAATTGTTTTTGTATTTTGTGCTTTCATGTGTTGTAAGCCGCCACGAGTCCTCGGAGGGAGGCGACATTTATTTTATTTTTATTTTATTTATTCATTTGTCCAATACACAAATACATAGGAAGAAAATAAACATGAGGTAATATATATAAGGATAAAAGAAAATAGAAGAGAAGATATATGAAAGGAAGGAAATATACATGATAGATGAAATAAAAGAGAGACAATTGGACAGGGGACGAAAGGCACACCAGTGCACTTATGTACGGCCCTTACTGGCCTCTTAGGAACCTGGAGAGGTCAATCGTGGAGAGTCTAAGGGAGAAATGTTGGGAGTTAGAGGTTAACACTATTGAGTCCGGTAATGAGTTCCACGCTTCGACAACTCGATTGTTAAAGTCATATTTTTTACAGTCAAGTTTGGAGCGGTTCGTATTAAGTTTGAATCTGTTGCGTGCTCTTGTGTTGTTGCGGTTGAAGCTGAAGTAGTCATTGACTGGTAGGACGTTGCAGCATATGAACTTGTGGGCTATACTTAAATAAGTCCAATCAATCAATCAATCAATCAAATAAACAAATAAATATGTTTTAGCCTCCAGTCACATGGTGACACTAAAAGATTTGGGAGGATTGGATCTGCGGACTGTTCTTTACATTTGCTTTTCATTGCAGAAGAAGAAGAAGAAAATCCTATCAGAGGTGATTTTTCCCTACTGTAGATTAAGCTGTTAACTGCATGGAAGAAGTCTTCCTAGACAGTTAAAATAAAATATTGATGGGAAAGGGAGAGAGGAACAGAAAAAAGGATAGCGTAGATGAAGATTGTACAGTTTATTCTGGATCACAGGAAAGTAATTAGGATATCCATGATCTGCTCTCTTCTACACTTCAATGTCTTAAATTTCAGGCTGCCGCTGTCCTGTTTGAGAAGATGATCGTGAATGGAAGTCAGTTCAAACATTATCATAAAGAAAATTCAAATAACATCTATTTCAGCTAAGCATAAGTGATGTCAGGTGTGTGTGGGGGGATTCTGCTACAGATACCGTATTTTTTAGAATATAAGACATAATAGAATAGAATAGAATAGAATAGAATAGAATAGAATAGAATAGGCCAAGTGTGATTGGACACACAAGGAATTTGTCTTGGTGCATATGCTCTCAGCGTAGATAAAATAAAATATACATTTGTCAAGAATCATGTCAAGTCTTCGGAGAGGGGCGGCATACAAATCCAAATAATAAATGTGGTACAACACAATGATTGTCATAGGGGTCAAATAAGCAACGAAGAAGCAATATTAATAAAAATCTTAGGATATAAGCAACAAGTTACAGTCATACAGTCAACATGGGAGGAAATGGGTGATAGGAATGATGAGAAAAACTAGTAGAATAGAAGTGCAGATTTAGTAGAAAGTCTGACAGTGTTGATGGAATTATTTGTTTAGTAGAGTGATGGCGTTTGAAAAAAAACTGTTCTTGTGTCCAGCTTTTCCCCTACAAGAGGCTGGAATTTGGGTGCGTCTTATACTTCGAATGTAACTTTAAAAAAAAAACACCTTGTTTTTCCCAGCCCTAACAAGGCGCCAACGATCTTCCTGCCTCTTCCTGGCTTGCAGGCTTGTTTTCATTGCTACTCCCTCCAAAAAAGTTTTTTCTAGCCCTAAGTATTTGCAGGCTTGTTTTCATTGCTACTCCCTCCAAAAATGTTTTTTTTCAGCGCTAACTAACGCTATTCCTGGCTTTTCCTGACTTGAAGGCTTGTTTTCATTTTCATTTCATTTTCACGCCCTCCGAAGAAGGGTGGTTTCATTGCTACTCCCTCCAGAAAAGGATTTTTTGCAGCCCTAACAAGGTTAGATTAGATTAGATTAGATTTATTAGATTTATATGCCGCCCCTCTCTGCAAACTCGGGGCGGTTCACAACAATAATAAAAAACAGTACACAATAACAAATCCAATGCCCACCAATCTAATTACAATTAGTAATTTCATAAAACAATCCCAATATATATAAAAAACAGGCACACAGTCAATCAATCAACAAAACAACATGGGCAAGGGGGAGGTGTTTTAGTTCCCCAATGCCTGACGGCAGAGGTGGGTCTTATGCAGTTTACAAAAAACAGGGAGGGTGGGGGCAATCCTAATCTCAGGGGGGAGCTGGTTCCAGAGGGTCGGGGCCCCCACAGAGAAGGCTCTTCCCCTGGGCCCCGCCAGACGACATTGTTTAGTCGACGGGACCCGAAGAAGTCCGACTCTGTGGGACCTAACCGGTCGCTGGGATTAATAATGCTAATAATGGTGCTAATAATCTTCCCGGCTTGCAGGAATTTTTCATTCCTAGAACTTTCTTTCTAGCCCTAAGTCTTTGCAGGCTTGTTTTGATTCCTACTCCCTCTGAATAAGGGTTTTTTTTAAAGCCCCAAACAGGGGATAAAACAATGTGCTGAAACTGACCAGGCTAAGGATGATAGACAGATAAATATATAGTAGGTAGATTTTTTCCCTATTTTCCTCCCAAAGAACTAAGGTGCATCTTATACTCCCAAAACTGTGGTATGTTTGATGTTTGTTTGTTTGTTTGTTTGTTTGTTTCTTTCTTTCTTTCTTTCTTTCTTTCTTTCTTTCTATCTATTTCTCTATCTATTTCTCTATCTATCTATCTATCTATTTATTTATTTATTTATTTATTTATTATTAGAGTTGAAAGTCTTTGGAGAGGGGGGGCATAGAAATCTAATAAATAATAATAATTATTATTATTATTGTTGTTGTTGTTGTTGTTGTTGTTGTTGCAGGTCATCAAGTCCAACCCCCTGCTCAAGCAGGAAATCCTACACCGCCGCAGCCAGATGGCAGTCCAATTTCCTTTTGAATATGTCGAGCGATGAGGCATCTATAATCAAGATCACATGAAGTGTTAATACCACTTTACAAGGCCTTGATTCCACACTTGGAATCCTGCATTCAGTTTTGGTCGCCATGATATACAAAGGATATTGAGACTCTAGTAAAAGTGCAGAGAAGAGTGACAAAGATAATTAGGGGACTGGAGGTCAAAACCTATGAAGAACGGTTGCAGGAACTGGGCATGGCTAGTTGAATGAAAAGAAGGACCAGGGGAGATAGGATAGCAGTGTTCCAATATCTCAGGGGTTGCCACGAAGAAGAAGGCGTCAACCTATTCTCCAAAGCACCTGAGGGTAGAACAAGAAGCGATGGGAGAGAAGTAACTTAGAACTAAGGAGAAATTTTCTGACAGAACAGTTAATCAGTGGAACAGCTTGCCTCCAGAAGTGAATGTTCCAACACTGGAAGTTTTAAGAAAATGTATGAAGTTAGGTCCCACAGAGTGGGCCTTCTCTGAGTCCTGTCAACTAAACAATGTCGATTGGCGGGAGCCAGGGGAAGAGCCTTCTCTGTGGCGGCCCCAGCCCTCTGGAACCAACTCCCCCCAGAGATTAGAATAGCCCCCACGCTCTTTGCCTTTCGTAAGCTCCTTATAACCCACCTCTGCCATCAGGCATGGGGGAACTGAGATATTCTTTCCCCCTAGGCTTCTACAATTTATGTATGGTATGTTTGTATGTATGTTTGGTTTTATAATAAGGATTTTTAGTTGTTTTAGTATTGAATTGTTACATGCTGTTTTTTATCACTGTTGTTAGCCGCCCCGAGTCCACAGAGAGGGGCGTCATACAAATCCAATAAATAAGTAACTAAGTAACTAAGTAACTAAGTAACTAAGTAAATAAGTAAAGAAAGAAAGAAAGAAAGAAAGAAAGAAAGAAAGAAAGAAAGAAAGAAAGAAAGAAGTATAGGGTTTCCTGTCTAAGCAGGGGGTCCAAGGTCCCTTCCCACTCTGTTGTTATTTTTATTATTATTATTAAAAATAAATAAATGCCAAAGCGAATGCTTCTTCCTCCCTGGCGCAGAGCAACATTCACGTTTAAGCTCAGTAATCCGTTAATGAAACCACGTTCCTATTCCTTCTTCCTAAATTCCCATCCCATACAACCCCCCTTCTTGCCATTCCATGATACGAACAAGATGTCTGCCACTGACAACGGTACCCATATGCTATTTATCTTGTCAAAACGCCTTCCCTCTGTTCCCATCTCCCATTTTGTTCTCATTAATAGCGATTATAGAGGGGGGGGGGAAATGGGGCTAAATGCTGACTTTGGAATAATTTACCCAAATGTTGAACGGCATAAAAGGCGTCATATCCTTTCGCGCCTGTCAAGGCTCCGTTTCTCCGTTTGATTTCATTTTTAAGCCTTTGACCCAGAACTGTATACGCAAACCTACCGCCTTTATGTTGCAGTCTAGTGGAATAATATCTTCCCAGCAGTCATAGAGAAGAAAATATAAAAATATAAAAAAAAGAAATAAATAAAAATGAGACATTTATACGAAATAGATATATATATGCATATTTTTAAAAAAGGAATGAATTTACATAAACGTTAAACTCTTTGAGACAAATTATGAATCATTTGATATATAAGAAATGTATTATTATACCCATGATGGAGATTCTAAGCGGTAAGAAGCACAACAAAATTGTAAATTAAGGGAATAACCAAAACCAATTTTTTTACATTATCGCTCATATCAGCTGTTGAATTTATTTATTTATTTATTCATTCATTCGTTTATTTATTTATTTATTTATTTATTTATTTATTTATTTATTTTGTCCAATACACAATGAGGGTTTTTTAAAATTATATATTTATTTACTTACTTACTTACTTACTTACTTACTTACTTACTTATTGGATTTGTATGCCGCCCCTCTACAGAGACTCGGAGTGGCTAACAGCAACATGAAACAGCATATAACAATAATCCAATACTAAAAACAGTTAAAAACACATTATTATAAAAAACCAATCATACATACAGACATACCATGCATAAAATTGTAAAGGCCTAGGGGGAAAGAGTATCTCAATTCTCCTGTGCCTGGCGGCAGAGGTGGGTTTTATGCAGCTTACGAAAGGCAAGGAGGGTGGGGGCAATTCTGATCTCTGGGGGGAGTTGGTTCCAGAGGGCCTGGGCCGCCACAGAGAAGGCTCTTCCCCTGGGTCTCGCCAAGCGACATTGTTTAGTTGACGGGACCCGGAGAAGACCCACTCTGTGGGACCTAACTGGTCGCTGGGATTCGTGCAGCAGAAGGCGGTGCCTGAGATAATCTGGTCTGGTGCCATGAAGTGGGTATATATCTATATACACATAGTAAAATACATGATGAAGGTTATAGAGGAGATACTCATAGTAAAATATATTTAAGAAATAATAGAAAAGAAGATATAGTAATAGAACATATCAATGAAAGAATAGAAGAAGAGATATAGGAATAGAAGAAAGGTATAGGAGATATAGGAGAGCAATAAGACAGGGGACTCTAAGATGTGTTTGATGGATATGTACAAAATAATTAATCATTGTTTGTTTGCTTTGTTCTGTTTGTCTGTGTTTTTTTTCTATGTTCTGCTTTTAATGTAAATAATTCAATAAAAACTATTTTAAAAAGAAAGAAAATAGATCTCGTTTTTATCGTGGCAATTTAAAAAAAAAATACCAGGCTGATTTTTAATCCTAATTTACATTTTCGGTTTTTGCATGTTGGCTTGACCCAAGTTGTGTGGATGATTTGCAGTCCGGTGGGTTGTATACAAAGAGGATTAGCGGATCTGAAGAGTAGGCTATACAATGAACTAGGTATGTTTTAAACTGTTTTTTAAATATTGGATTTGTACTGGGTTTTTTTTTTTCTTGTTGTGAGCCGCTCCGAGTCCACGGAGAGGGGCGGCATACAAATCTAAGAAATAATAATAAATAATAATAATGTCTAGACCAGGGGTCGGCAACCTTAAACACTCAAAGAGCCACAAAGGTCCTAAACGGAAGACCCCCATTCAATTCTGGAGGCAACCGGAAGTCCGGTTCCCCCACCGTAGAGTCTCCTCCTAGTGTGGTATCCTTTTTCCTCTACCTGGCCTAACTAAAAGCTCTATCAATTATGGAGCCAACCAGCAACAGGGAACCTCAGCAGAGGGATAACAATAACAATAACAATAACAACTGAGTTGGAAGGGACCTTGGAGGTCTTCTAGTCCAACCTCCTGCTTAGGCAGGAAACCCTAGACTACTTCATACAGATGGTTATTCAACATCTTCTTGAAAACTTCCAGTGTTGGAGCATTCACAACTTCTGGAGGTAAGCTGTTCCACTGATTAATTGTAACAGTCAGGAAATTTCTCCTTAGTTCTAAGTTACTTCTCTCCTTGTTTAGTTTCTACCCATTGCTTCTTGTTCTACCCTCAGGTTCTTTGGAGAATAGGTTGACTCCTTCTTCTTTGTGGCAACCCCTGAGATTTTGGAACACCGCTATTGTGTCTCACCTGGTCCTTCTTTTCACTAACCTAGACATGCCTAGTTCTTGCAACCGTTCTTTATATGTTTTAGCCTCCAGTCCCCTA